>NC_060126.1:272489652-272792683 GCF_021461395.2 Schistocerca americana | reverse complement strand
AAAGGGTCCCCAGCCCAGCTTCGATGTAGGGTTAAAGTTCTCACGACTCCAAAGCCAATAACTAAAAGCCCTGTAGCTATGTGACTAGTTTCAGGACAGATTCCTATACCCGATCACTGGACTGGACGTTTTCACCACTAATAGTTCATTACGCGGTCCGCAGCTCGTGGTCGTGCGGTAGCGTTCTCGCTTCACGCGCCCCGGTTCCCGGGTTCGATTCCCGGCGGGTCAGGGATTTTCTCTGCCTCGTGATGACTGGGTGTTGTGTGATGTCCTTAGGTTAGTTAGGTGCACGTAGTTCTAAGTTGTAGGGGACTGATGACCATAGATGTTAAATCCCATAGTGCTCGGAGCCATTTGAACCATTTAGTTCATTACGCGGCTGGCAGCAACTTCCTGTGGCCAGTAATCATTACAACAAGAGAACAAGTTTGCAGCTTAAAGCGAATAGAGGAAGACTGTTCGTTATGAATAATATCCCGAGCAGCTGTACATTCAAAACTGTTATATTTGGATACTGGCATGTACACATCCGGTTTCAGGACACTGATCCCATCTTTAGGTGCTACTGTAATAATTAATACAGACTAGATGCGATTCCAAACAAAATAAATGAACATAGAAGATCTGTTGAGGCTGCAACACAATCGTCGGTCAGGCTTCGGTTGCGTACGACAAAAACGTGCGCGTTACATGGAAACGTTAACAAATTTATCGCGTAGGATGAGTGAAGCTGCGCGGGTGACGCATGAAAAATGTGCGGTCAGCCGACGAGACTGGAAGTAAACAGGGCCTGACCGAATTTTAAAAAAGAAGAAAAAAACCACACACAGCTAAATTCATAAATATGCACTCGAAGACATGACTACTATGAATGGCCAGAGATGTGGCAAAAATGCTGTTGCAAACTATTACAGTGTAAAGTCACGCCAGCACGCCAGTCGGGAACAACAGAGGTCAGAAGGCCGAGAGGTCAGCCAATAGCACGATGACCGACCTCCCTCCAGGATGACAACGCGACAGCAGCGGCCCCTACGTGAAGCCGACATAAGCGCCGCGCCCGACTGCTGGCTGCCCACTTCGGTAGCAGTTTCAAAGTTAGCCACTTGGTTAGCCGACGCATCGTAGCCTCTTCATTAGCAATCTCTACGTAGTACAGATAGAGATCAGCAGTCACTGCAGTTCAATTGACAGATCGATAGGACCAGAAGTGTTACTTGTGTTTGTCTATTCTGAAGAAGACTGATTATTTTGTATGTCGCCCTTTGCTTGTGACACATATGTGTAATTGCACTTGTGGATGATCATGTATAAAGGACTACAAGAATTCTCAGATGAAAGTTAAGTATTTGTACTTATCTTGTTGTAATAAAACTCATTAATACGAGTTGTTTGATTGAGTGTCTAGCCAACCGAGTATGCAGGATTCCTAGACACGACACAAACAACCAAAATGCCAGTTTCAGATTTGGAAATTTGCCATATAGGCGCAGTGACCGTCACATGTCGATTACAACCACCATGACTTGGACGATGACAGTCGTGTGAAGAGCAAGGAGCTGCTCTCAGTACACACACGCCATTGAGTGACAGCAGCATGAAACAGTGCCGAAGGAAAGTGAATAAAACGGAGAAAACTCATTTACTAACATCCCCGACTCACCCCAACACTATCTCAAAAAGCAACAGAATACAAATAAATCTAAAACACACGTAATCGGTTAAGCTGAAACATGTGATTCGCAATCCAATAAATGTAACTGCCAAGAAAAAATAATAATAATAAAAGATAAAAAATGTGAAGCGCGATCCAATTTCAAGAAAAAAATAGTAATAAAACGATAGTGCAGGTTATATAAAGTAAACAGGAAATAAAAATACTAGAAATGAAACACAATGACACAAGACATACAGGTTGGTCAGAAACAGTCTGTAAAGCTTGTAAGGGTGTTGCAGAGCAGGTCGTGATGAGAAATAATTGTTGAGAAAAAAATTCTATACTTTGCGCCATTTCCGAGTAAACTAGCATTGAATTTAGGCAATCGTTCTGCCGCTCATTCAGATTAAAGCAGCGTGCCAGACACAATTAGTGTCAGTTGTTGTCATAAAGCAGATGACAGCGCACGAGACTGATCAGCCCTTGGCACGAGGCCCATCCTTACTACCGTCCCATGTCCGATTTTTGTATCGCTCTCTTGTTCTGTTTTAGGAAAGCAAAGGGGGGGACACACTTAGCGATACGTTTCTCTGGCGATCCGTTTGAATTTATGCACGCATTGGCCTAATTAAACTACTTTCAGTGTTAACGAACTCGGGAACGGCACAAGGTATCGAATTTTTTTTCTCAGCAATTATTTCTCAGCACAGCCTACCCGCAAAACCCTTACAGGATTTTCAAGCTGTTTCTGACCAACCTGTAAGAAATATATAGAAAACCTCAATGTCAAAAATTAGGAAACTATGAGTATGAAAAGTTACAATTGGATGAATACATGTAAAACCAAAAATTAAGCACAGTTTCCATAATATGGAGTGCACAATTCAGAGCAACGGTAAAGTCAACGCGGCTGGCAGACATCGTAAAATGTGCACTTGGTACACCTATCTAAAGACCTACATATAAGGTATGAACACATAAAAATAAAAATGCCGAGGTGTGAAACGAAAATATAGTACTCAAATTTCGAAGAAGACAAATGTAATTTATTGGCTTCAGAGAAAAACTCGCTAGGTCCATCCTGTCCAGTAAACACCACCGCCCAACTACTTACCTGGCTCTACAACTTCTGTCTGCTAAACGCCTGCGCAGTCGCTAGACGTAAAAATTTGCCTAGAAAACTGGAAAGTTCAACTCGAAATCCACATCCGCAAACGGGAACTCACTTTAGAAATCTCACACTTTTAAGTACTGCAAGAAATAACTCTGTTGGCCACGACAGATCACCTTCTACCGCCGGCCGGTGTGGCCGAGAGGTTCTAGGCGCTACAGTCTGGAACCGTGCGACCACTACGGTCGCAGGTTCGAATCCGGCCTCGGGCATGGATTTGACTGATGTCCCTAGGTTAGTTACGTTTAAGTAGTTCTAAGTCTAGGGGACTGATGACCTCAGATGTAAAGTCCCAGAGTGCTCAGAGCCATTTGAACCATTTTTCACCTTCTACCAACTTCTAGAATACAACTTTTGCCCCAAAGGCCACGCTACTTCTACACATCATGAGATCAGCCGGCTGACCCCACGATTCCGTGAACTCCAGACCGCTCCATGCAGCCAATCCGAATCAAGGGCAGTCGTTCTCACTGGCCATTTCCTGCCCTCGCTAATGGAGATTCTGTAAATTAGTGCTTCCTGATATAACTTTTAAGAATTTCTCTGCAACGGGTGCCGGGAAATACCGGCTGCGATTGGAAAATAATTCGCCCTTAAAATTAGCGTTATCATCTCCGGCGGCCACCCATTTCGGAGGATTAGGAAGAGGTCAGTCCAAAATCAGCAGGCTGAAAACAAACTCTCTTCCCCCCTGCAACCGGAAACTAGCCTCCTACAGAAGCGGACATATCTAGCACACATGGGTTTCCAGCTAATGATGTGTCGCGAGGTATTTTATGTACATCATATTGTATCAACCCACATTTATGCATGCTTGGTGTGAGGGATAGCTAGGGAGAAGCTAATATTTGTGTACTTATTTACCAAGTTTTAACTAAAACTGAGATACTCCAATAAATCCAAACAAATGAATAGCACAAATTTAGAATTAGAAATTGTACAATTTAACAGAAGGTTGAAAACTATTAAGCTTCACCTCATTCCGGTGGTCCTGTTTCAACAGAGATTAATAAGCTCAGTATTATCTAAAACAGAGAGAAAAACATTTGAATTAGCAGCTGTTGCATACCAATAAACTAACATGAATGGGCATTTACCATAGTTGTCCAGGAAATGAACCGCTATTTAAAAAATACTGCGAAACAAATGCTCAACTACAGAAGATGAACAAACATGTTTAAGAAACAACGCAGAGTCGACTTTATCTAACCGTAATATATTTAAACCTGCGCGCCCAAGCCATCCCAAATAATATTCGTAAGTCACAAATCAGGCCAGAATCCAATAAACACGAATATTTGTAGTATAAACAGACAGAAAACCTTAGCAATGAAGATAGCTTGCCGTTTTAAAATTCATATAAAAGAATATAAACACAATATGCACCAGAAAAACTACACTGCTTCAATGAAGACAGGAGAATTGAATTTGCTTTTGACCAAGCACACAGTCCGATTCCACCCTTCTGCTTTGACAGGTGGCGTCATGTGTGACGTCATGAGTTGACGATGTGAAGGATGTACGCGGCCTGTTATTAATTGTTATCTGTGTTTTCTTCGTAACTGTATTCCCTCACACGTATATGGTAGTTTCTTTCCGTATTTGGCACGACTTCGATGGATAAGGTTAGGCAGGAACTTAATGAGCACAAGTTAAGTAGCTGCGAGTGAAACGAATAGTGATTATAATTCTCATGATCTTTCATACAATTATTGGGCTTTTTTGTAATGTGCCAAGTTTGTTGAGGGTTAAGTGCAAAGCTCAAATTGTTGTGAGTGAAACGGGTAGCAGTGTTGTTTATCATTTTCGTTTTTACAAATATTTGTCTGTTTTTGCCCAGTGTGTCGTCGCTGAAGCGCTGGCTATAGGGAATCACTTGATCTTATGGAAGTTATGTCGTGTCCTGTGGCTCATTCTTCTTGATATTTGTTTCTGTGGACTAGTTTGTACTAATGGTTCTGCTGAATGGGATAGAGTCTTTGTTATTCATTGGTTATTTGTTTTAGATTTTTGATCAGTTAATTTTCGTCTATAGTCCGATTCCAATCTTTTTTAAACATTTTTGATTTTTCGATTAAATCGTTGTATTTTTTGGTGGAGGTGGGAGGGGTCTTGTAGCCTTGCCTTCGTTTTAGCTATATAGTTCAAGTGAAATACGAATATTTCATTCTGCTCTACGACTTTTTGGTTTGTTTTACTTTACAGGGATTCATGTGTGCTATTAATTATGTGGTAGTTTTTGTGGGTTATCTAGTATCACTGTCTTCGTTTGAACTACGTAGGACCAGCGTACACTGCGATTCCACTTCTGTGTGTTTTTAAATATCTTTTAGGTTTATTGTACAGGCCTTCCTGTGTGCTATTTTTCGATTATATCTTTGTTTTGTAGAGGTGTATATGGTATCGCTGTCTTCATTTGAGCTATACAGGTCAATTGAAATTCGATTGCAAATTTGTGTTTTCTGTATATTTTCGTTCAATTAGTTGCACAGGAATTTGTGTGCGTGATTTTTGGATTTGCTTGTTGGTTTGGAATGATCTTTTCTATATCAACCTTTTTCTTAGTCTGTCCCGCCAAAAACCCCTTCATTCCCGCGGTTGTCGCGTAAATTTCATCTATCTGATTAAATATTCATCTTCATCTTCTTTTCAGGTATTAGGCAGGAATTGCCTGTTACGGTACCCATCTCTGTCGGGGTCTTCCTCTGTCTCTTCTCCCATGGCACTTACAATTTCTTGCCTTTAAGGGAAGTGTATCATTCTCCATTATTTGTAGATGTTCGCTCCATTTTCTTCTGTAATCTCGAATTTTATCATTGAGGCTAAAAATTTGCAATTCTTCGTTAGTATCTGGATTTCTTAGCCTGTCTTCTCTTGTGCAATATTTCAAGCGTTTTTTAAGTTAATTTTCGTCTGTAATGGTTTATCTTGCGGCAGTCAGCATGAAGAATGTTATCGGTCCATTATTAAATGTTACCTGTGGTTGTTTTAGTAAAGCGTGTAAACTATCCTCTCTACACCAGATATAACCTCAGGTGTCAGAGTAGGTGATGGAACCGGTCCTTGCTCTGTTCCCTTTGCGTCTACGCTGACTACACGTTACAGGCACTCATTAATTATTACAGAGTCCTAGGATAATAGAAATACGCGCGAAGAAAAAAAATTACGAATGCAGCTATTGGCAAGCGCCTCACACGGACACTGGAGTTAACTGAAGGACAAAACACACAGTACAAGAAGCCCCACAGCACAGATGATAACTCTAAGCAGCTTCTAGTACACTCTACACGTTAAGATATTCACCAAGGGAGTCCATATGCCTTAGCCATTCCAATTTGCCTGCGGTTGAGTAGATACCAAACAGCAGACGTAATACCAAGGCCGTCTTCCACCAGAATCGAAAGTCGATTTTCTCGGGCACGTAAACTGACAGAATGGCAATGCAAACTTTCTCTCATAGTGCTGTACAATTCCGGCTGCTGCTTGCGGCGTCCATGTCCCACATAACCGACCATCGTTGCTGTTGGACGGCCATCCTTCTCTTATTGGTCGGCACACACTGAGGCAGAGCTAATCCGGGACAGCCGTCAGCGCTTTTGTGGCCCCTGGCGGGAAGCTAGCCGTTGCTTAGCTACGGACAAAAAGAAGCGACACATCGAAAGCGCGCACGGCTTGTTTAGAAGGTTTCGTTAGGACTATGCGACGTTCGCAATACACAACTTACAGCAGCATACGGAGTCAGGCTGGTGACTATTGATAACAACAACCGCCTTCAAGTCTGTTAAATGCGAACTCTCATTCACTGAACTGCACGTCTTCGCCATGTTCAGTATAAACATAACTCCGCACATATTTTTCCTGCAATCTGGAAAGCTCGGAGGCTCTCGAGGCAGAAATGACTTTGTCGGTGTTAGTAGGAAACCTTTCTTTCAAGTTTTCCATTTTTTCCATTAACAAAATAACGACTCTCCACTATACGGTTTCGCACGAAGCCGATATACTTTTATGTTTCACTCGTATCGCACTAACATGAAATTCGGGTTGAGGGAGGTACGGAATGCATACGGTGCTCAAAAAATGGCTCTGAGCACTAGGGGACTTAACATCTGAGGTAATCAGTCGCCTAGACTTAGAAACACTTAAACCCAACTAACCTAAGGACATCACACACATCCATGCCCGAGGCAGGATTCGAACCTGCGACCGCAGCAGCAGCGCGGTTCCAGACTGAAGCACCTAGAACCGCCGGCGCATACAGTGTTCTTGATCTACTGAACCACGTCACTATCAAACTTCTTCGAGTAAAAGCAGGTTTGGCATGGCATTACGCCGTGTATTACCCCGGATGTGCTGGAATCCGGAGAAAAAAGTAAAGCTTCAGAAGTTCACACGGTAAATTATTACAAAAATAGTATCCTAACGGAGTTTACTTAATTTACTATTTTTATCAAAACTTTTATGGTGTATTACATGGAAGTGATTCGATGATGCCGAAACCATCTTCCTGGAACTGACTGGCTGAAAAAAATAAAAGTTTAAAACATGGAATGTATTTCTCAATGAGACGCATTTAGAAGGTTCTTTTGAGCGATTGAGCTAAGGAAACGGCTTAGCAGTGTCTCAGAACAGCAGACGAAGCATGGCGGTTGCGGGCATTTGCACTAGATGCTTTAGGGTCCCTGAAGTGCAGGAGTACTGGGATTCTTACGTTCTTATGTAATATATTATGTACAATAGCTAATTCGAAATTTACAGACAGTATTTAATACGAGGGCTTGCTGAAAAGTAATGCTTCCGAATTTTTAATGTCAAGAAGCTTCAAGATTTTTAAATAAAACAAACTTTATTAACATTCTGTATCTTTGTTCATCATGTCTACATATTCGTTGCTGAAGATAATCGCCCTGGCGACCGACCATAATTCTTATTGATTCTTATTAAATGTAAATGTCGTGTGACAAGGGCCTCCCGTGCGGTATACCGTTCGCCGGGTGCAAGTCTTTCGATTTGACGCCACTTCGGCGACTTGCTCGTCGATGGGAATGAAATGATGATGATTAGAACAACACAACACCCAGTCTGTGAGCGGAGAAAATCTCCGACCCAGGCGGGAATCGAACCCGGGCCCTTAGGATTGACAATCTGTCGTGCTGACCACTCAGCTACCGGAGGCGGTCATTGATTATTATTGATACGGTTACTGCAGAAGGTCTGGCTTTGTTGACGGAGCCACAACCTCATCATTGCTTGCACCGCTGCATAGCTATCAAAGTAAAGTCCTCGAAGGAGTTCTTTAAGTTTTCTAAACGGATGATAATCGGTTGGGGCCAAGTCGAGACTGTATGGAGGATGATCGATGACACTGAATCCAAAGCGTCAGATTATTGCAGATGTCGCTGCGCTCGTGTATGGTGTGACGTTTTCATGCTGAAGGAGAGGGCCATCCGTGTGTGCACGAACTCTTCGAATTCGAAACACGAATACAAAAAATGGTTCAAGTGGCTCTGAGCACTATGGGACTTAACTGTTGTGGTCATCAGTCCCCTAGAACTTAGAACTACTTAAACCTAACTAAGCTAACGACATCACACACACCCATGCCCGAGGCCGGATTCGAACCTGCGACCGTAGCGGTCAGGCGGTTCCAGACTGAAGCGCCTAGAACCGCTCGGCCACACTGGTCGGCAAACACAAATACAGCATGGTGTTTCTCACGCATCCAGATAGATAGTTACATTACACACCGCCACGTTACCCGCAACAATTCAGAGCCCAGAGCCCTCTAGCGGCAGAGGGCTACAAATATGCAGACATAAAATTCAGAGGCATTACTTTTCGGCACAACCTCGTATTTTTGTTAACTGACGTTATTCACCACTTTCTCAGTGCGTCGATTGCAGATTCTGAAATGTGGTTTCCAACAGGAAACTTTTAGGTGTGTAATTATGTGTAAGCCCCAAGAAAAGACAGGTATAAGGACCAAGAAGGAGCAACAAGAATGAAAGACGAAGAACGAGATCCTAGGATTAAAAGGGCTGTGTAAGAAGCAATCACAGAAGTAAAATATAGGTTCAGGAGTCGAATTAAAATTCCACGTGAACATCGACGATAAGGTTGCCTGACTATTTTCCCATCCTTAGTGAAAGCGAGGGACGGTTGTAGGACGTACCGAGTGAAAAGAACTGTCTACGGAGCATAGAATATGCAATGAGAGTATACCGAAGAAGAGGAAGGCAACGACGAATAGCAGAAATGATATTAGAGAGAAATTTAACATGCAAACTGGGGAAACCGTAGTATACAAAGTGAAAGAGTTCTGCTACCATCACGAAAAATAGTTAATGAAGAAGTAAGGAGGATACTTATAAGTATACCGACACAGGCGAAGTTGACGTTCCTGGTCGAAAGAAGACTACTACTACCAAACAGTAGCCTTAATTTGAGGACGAAATTTCTGAGAATGTACGAGGGTGAGTCAAATGAAAACTTTAAATTTGTAATAACAAATCGAAATTTCGCGCCGTTATCCTGTAAGTTGGTAAGCGTGCGACAAACAGCGTGCAGAATGGCCTGTAGGTGGCAGCATAGTGCAGATGCACACATACTGTCGCAGTATCAGTATAAAGATGGCCGCCCCACTTGCGACTTGCACCAGGGAAGAACAGCATTCTGTTATTCGGTTTTTGCATATTGAAGATGTGAAACCTATTGAAATTCATCGACGAATGAAGTTTCAGTACGGTGATACATGTTTGTCACAACAGCAATTCTACGAATGGAGTAGGAAGTTCGCAAATGGTGTGACTTCAGTGGAAGATGCTCCTCGTCCAGGTCAGGCACAACGAATTGTGACTCCACAGAACATTGCAGCAGGTGAAGCCATAGTGAAGGAAAACCGCCGAGTGACACTGAATGACATTGCAGCATGTTTACAGGTTAGTCATGGGTCAGCACACCACATTGTGCATGATGTGCTCCAGTTTCAGAAAGTATTGTAAGAATCACAGACCTGCATCCACCATACCCACCAGACCTTGCCCCAAGTGACTTCCATTTATTTGTGGGAGGAAAGAAGTTCCGTTCTGATGAAGAGGTACACCAAGCGGTTCATGAGTGGTTGCGCGGACTACCAAAAGAATTTTTTTCTAAAGTAATTTATGCACCTTGTAAGCGCTGAGGACTTGCATTGAGCGTCGGGGAGATTATGTTGAAAAGTGATACAGCTTTGTACCACTTCTGCACAATAAATAATATTTAAAAAATATTTAAGGTTCTCATTTGACTCACCCTCGTACATCTGGAGTACAACACTGTGTGGTAGAGAATCATGTACTGTGGGAAAACCAGGACCCAAAATAAAGCGTTTGAGATGTGGTGCTCTAGAAGTATGGTGAAACAGAGGAAGACTGGTCAGATAAGAAATGATGTTCTCCGCAGAATCGGCAATGAAAGAACTACGTGCAAGACACTGCAACTAAGAAGGGACAGGATCATAGGACATTCGTCAAGACCTCCGAGAATAGCTTGTATATTGCTAGAGACAGATGTAAAAGATAAAAACTGTATAGGAAGAAAGACTGGAATAGTTCAACAAAGTTCGGTCTAGGCCTCCATGTGTAATATTTTACGTTTCCCTCAGTAAATGTGTTTGGCTTTGGGTGAAAGCGTTCGCCTGCATCATCTTCAAGAGATGTGCGGCACATTTGGAACCAGCCACCTTTCTCAGGTGTTGAAAATGAAGACACAGTCAATAAAGGAAGTAAGTTCAACATACAAGAAGCTTACAATCAAAACTTTCATATGTGAGAAATCACATCAGGCGAAATAAACTGATTTTAAATTACTGGTTTTTCATTACAACTGATCTAATCTTTATACTTCGTTTTCACATCTAAGTGTAGTATTTTAGAGGTAAAATTGTCAGCGATGTTGATTAATATCTTAGATAAGTGTACGTACTTTGCAGTGATAAATGTCTGCTTCAGCTGCGAAACATTAAAACACGTACAACGAACTTCACGAGGTATGCGTGTTTTTCTCACTTTACATGGTTGATTAGGGATATACGTGGTTTCTTTTTTCCTCACTAGAGCGCAGCACATAGACCATACCTCTCATTCGCTTCCTAATAGTTCAGATACGAGGTTTCTTTTACCTAATAATGAAATAAAATATTTTTATTTCTTATTTTTTATTTATTATATTTTTATCTTTTATGTAAACTAGATTCTCCATCTCATCTGACGATATGGGTCCACAATCACACTTTCATTTTCTTTTTTCTCTTCTTTTTTTTTAATTTTTGCTTATATTACTTACTTACTTCCAGTTTCATGTCCTGCCTATAGACACCAGCAAATACTGTAATGAAATTAAAAACCACGAAATGAGAAGCAATAAATCAAATTCTGAATTCATCAGTTAAAAGAAACAGCTCGTGCTACTAACACTGTGATAGAAGTCTAAAAGTTACGTCTCCCTGTGTTTAAAAGCATCTGAAAACCAATCAACGAACGTGAGTACATGACAGATCACGTAACAACGTAGTACACACCAAAACTGTATCCACACACCACCGCAAATCCCAATAGTGTGATACTGACGTATACAAGTTTACCTTTTCACATATGTTAATAACAGCCACTCACACAGTTGCAGATGACATGCTTATGGTGAAGAAACGCCAACAAAACACAGAAAATATGCCGGAAACAACGGCATTAAACGTATAACCAATACTGTGGCTTAAAGTAAATGAGGTGCTGTAAAACTATTCACACACCAGTAATGTTTACAACAATACTAATGTTGCATGTTTTAGAACACAGGCAAACTCACAGACGATGGTGATATTGACGCTGAAACTACATTGGGAAAAAAATTAAACAAAAGTGCTTTGTATCAAGATGGAGCCATGGTCAGTAGTATTGTCTTTATGCAAACACGTACTAATGGAAGAGTGTCAAGATACAATGATTGTCTAGTCATGTGATTGGAGTATGAGCCACTTTATGTGGTATAACTAATTTTTTTTCCTTTCTTTCTTTTGTTAATGGTAAGTTTGGACATCATGTTTTTATTTTCAGTATAAAATGATCACTGTTTTCCGAAAATATTGAGTAACTGTAACCAGTGAAGACACACGTACGACTTGGCTGTAACTTGATAAATTCTTGTTAGTGATCACACGTTAAAACTAGGAGATAATGACGTATTTGAGTTCTAGTTCATCCCTTCGAAGGTAGCGAAGTTAGGAAGAGTACTTTGAAACGGTACGTGTCTTATTTCGCAAAAAACGTTTTCCATTCATTCACGGTACTTGCTTTTGATAACAGTAATGCTTCGGTTTAGCGTCGGGTTTCTTCTAGCGACAGCTTTATTTGTAAGTTAACGGTGCTACCCAACAGTATGGATAGGTTTCCTGAAGAGGAGAAAGCCGATATTCACTTCGTGTACGGTTTCATTCAGTGCAGTGGAAGAACAACACAACTGTGCTGTACTGACCTGTTGCCACGGTAATGCCAACGATATCACACTACATTTGCATGTGATGGCTGTGGTCTTACTCGCTTTCATGTTGTACGTTTTAGTGACTGCACATTACAAGCTTTTCCACTGGTTCGAAAATATTTTTACAGATACAAAGGTAACTGGGATAAGAAACAGAGTAAGGAATAATTACATCATTAGTTTCCATTTAACCATCATAGACTGCGAATTACTTACACCAAACACTCGGAAAATGTCAATGAACTGCATCGGAAATTTATTCAGGTGCAGTTCTGGTTCACTTTATACACAAAATGTTTTCGCAGAGCAAAGTTTGTACAATTTTGTCATGTGATGACATGATGGAGACCGTGGCTGTTGTTTGAAGACAAATGTTGATGGTATATATATATATTAAAAAACTTTATAATTAATGTAACAATATCAACTCAAAAAATCAATGTCTCTGTACTAGTGTAAAAGGCATTACAGTTGCGTAAATGAATATATGATCCTTTCCAAACATAGGATATCATCGTCAAATGTTACGATATATTATAGCATCTTTGATACTCAAATGTTTGTAAGCTCTTTGTATGTATCAAAACATGTGGTACAAATCTTCTCAGTGACAAATCTAAAGCGTTCAGTGAGAAAAATTTACGTGTGGAACAGGAAAAATGCAGTGCGAATGTATTCACATCTGTTGGACGAATGTTATGAAAACAAACACTTCAAACCGACATTTCATGTAAGTCACATGCAACGAAAATCTGTAACGCAATAATCTGTGTGTGACGTGTTTATAATCATATATTATTTATATTTTAGGACTATTAATCTGTAAAAAACCCACCACATGTCATAAAGAAAGCGTGTAAACCGTCTGAGGATGAATCACAACGATTCGAAACCGGTAACGGTACCCTTTGAATAAAGGAACTAAAAGTAAATTTGTGGCTGGTTGCTGTCCCAACACCATCAACAAAGTTTGTACCTGATTTTTTTATTGATTTATCTAGCTTAGCTATATTAGGGTAATTAGGCCCTCTCTCACGTGTAACATTCTAAATATTTTGCGCTGCATTCGTACTGTAAGCATATTAGGTTACATTTCAAAATAAAAAATATATACACTCCTGGAAATGGAAAAAAGAACACATTGACACCGGTGTGTCAGACCCACCATACTTGCTCCGGACACTGCGAGAGGGCTGTACAAGCAATGATCACACGCACGGCACAGCGGACACACCAGGAACCGCGGTGTTGGCCGTCGAATGGCGCTAGCTGCGCAGCATTTGTGCACCGCCGCCGTCAGTGTCAGCCAGTTTGCCGTGGCATCCGGAGCTCCATCGCAGTCTTTAACACTGGTAGCATGCCGCGACAGCGTGGACGTGAACCGTATGTGCAGTTGACGGACTTTGAGCGAGGGCGTATAGTGGGCATGCGGGAGGCCGGGTGGACGTACCGCCGAATTGCTCAACACGTGGGGCGTGAGGTCTCCACAGTACATCGATGTTGTCGCCAGTGGTCGGCGGAAGGTGCACGTGCCCGTCGACCTGGGACCGGACCGCAGCGATGCACGGATGCACGCCAAGACCGTAGGATCCTACGCAGTGCCGTAGGGGACCGCACCGCCACTTCCCAGCAAATTAGGGACACTGTTGCTCCTGGGGTATCGGCGAGGACCATTCGCAACCGTCTCCATGAAGCTGGGCTACGGTCCCGCACACCGTTAGGCCGTCTTCCGCTCACGCCCCAACATCGTGCAGCCCGCCTCCAGTGGTGTCGCGACAGGCGTGAATGGAGGGACGAATGGAGACGTGTCGTCTTCAGCGATGAGAGTCGCTTCTGCCTTGGTGCCAATGATGGTCGTATGCGTGTTTGGCGCCGTGCAGGCGAGCGCCACAATCAGGACTGCATACGACCGAGGCACACAGGGCCAACACCCGGCATCATGGTGTGGGGAGCGATCTCCTACACTGGCCGTACACCACTGGTGATCGTCGAGGGGACACTGAATAGTGCACAGTACATCCAAACCGTCATCGAACCCATCGTTCTACCATTCCTAGACCGGCAAGGGAACTTGCTGTTCCAACAGGACAATGCACGTCCGCATGTATCCCGTGCCACCCAACGTGCTCTAGAAGGTGTAAGTCAACTACCCTGGCCAGCAAGATCTCCGGATCTGTCCCCCATTGAGCATGTTTGGGACTGGATGAAGCGTCGTCTCACGCGGTCTGCACGTCCAGAACGAACGCTGGTCCAACTGAGGCGCCAGGTGGAAATGGCATGGCAAGCCGTTCCACAGGACTACATCCAGCATCTCTACGATCGTCTCCATGGGAGAATAGCAGCCTGCATTGCTGCGAAAGGTGGATATACACTGTACTAGTGCCGACATTGTGCATGCTCTGTTGCCTGTGTCTATGTGCCTGTGGTTCTGTCAGTGTGATCATGTGATGTATCTGACCCCAGGAATGTGTCAATAAAGTTTCCCCTTCCTGGGACAATGAATTCACGGTGTTCTTATTTCAATTTCCAGGAGTGTATATACAGTCCGCTACTATCATCCTTCAACATCTGCCAGCCTACCTCCAGAAAACAACACAACCACACAAAACTAACTACAATTAGATCATCAGAGAAGCAGTGGAATACACAGTAAATAATCACCAGCATGTTATTTCATAATTAAAATATTACAGCCGGCCGACGTGGCCGAGCGGTTCTAGACGCTTCAGTCTGGAACCGCGTGACCGCTACAGTCGCAGCTTCGAATCCTGCCTCGGGCATGGATGTGTGTAATGTCCTTAGGTTAGTTAGGTTTAAGTAGATCTAAGTTCTAAGGGACTGATGACTTCAGATGTTAAGTTCCATATTGCTCAGAGCCATTTGAACCATTTTTTAAAAATATTAAGCTCTCTTGCACCAGGGCCCTGACGTGGAATTCTCCAACTCACTTGACACGGCCTCGCCCTGTTTTTATACAATCACAACAGGCACAAGCTCACATCACCTACCTCGCCGCATACCGCCACACTAACATAGCGCCCAAATATTCTCGATGCTTGCTGCTAACAGATATGGCTCACAGAAGCACACGATACTTAGTGCTGTGCATTCTCTTGCCAGAAACATCTCAGCCCTTCCTACTCAGTGGCTGTGAGCTGCTATCTTCTCTTCTGCATTAGCAACAGGACGCAACCCGCTACCCATCTCAACGACGTCCAAATACAGCTCACCGCACTTCGCGTTGATTGTTATGGAATGCTGCCGTATCACGCTGCTCGGATCCAAGGCACTCTCCTTTCCGTGCTGTTTTCTTCGGAGGCCGTCAATGAACTCTCCCACACACCTACACAAATCGCCCAGAGAGGTTCTCACATTGGTGCCTATGCATAGCGAACGGCATGTCGCGGAGCGCACGAACACACGCTGCCAAAAATCTCAGCAGCGGTGGCGAGAAATTCAAATTTGTTGAAAAGTTACAGCAGGAGATGTTCCGTCTTTGCCCAACCGTAGCCAGCTACACTGTCCACAGAAGAGGCATCTCTCTCCTTTTTCCAATAAGTAGGCTTCACTGGCCTCGCACTACTGCTCTAACGCAAGCTAAACATGCAGATCTTGAGTGTTTTTTCTTATATCTCTTTTGTACCACGTGACCCAACCTTCGATACATACAGAATCATTCACACACACAAATACACCCATGATTCCAATACAACATTTACGTTGGTTGTAAACTTATTACTTACATCATGATTTGCTCCCATCATTGCCATGAGATTGGACTCCAAACGCCAATTCAGTATGGAACAAAGAACATTCACGCCGCCAGACAATTTTCCTACCGTTCGCGGCTTACATAGCGTAACTTGTATTATTCGTGGCCCTGAAGAATATACACTACGCCAGTAAAGTCGTCTGTGCGTAGATACTTAACGCTATCCGTGTGAAGCCGCACCGGGTCGCCAGTGTAGTTTTAAGTCCTACACGGCGTTTTTCTATCTATATGTGAACGCTAACAACAGCAAATACTGTAGACATTTTGATACGGTTTTCGCTAATAGATAGATTGATGGGCGCTTATAACCGTAGCAGTTTAGGGCCCTAAAACCATAATCAAAAATCACTCAGATAGGTTGATGCATGAGGAACGTTTGTGTTTATAATTTATTATCGCTATGCTAAACAAATCTTCAGGCCTTAAGTACTTAACTGCTCGCCATGCGAAGAAGGGATAAGAGCAGGTACAGGTGTCTATAAATTACACACAAATTTGCATCACTGATAAGTGGTTTTCGAATTCCCTGCCCATGAAGCTCCCTTCGTGTTGTTTTGGTGTCGAGCCGGCCGCTGTGACCGAGCGGTTCTAGGCGCTTCAGTCCAGAACCGCGCTGCTGCTACGGTCGCAGGTTCGAATCCTGCCTCGGGCATGGATGTGTGTGATGTCTTTAGGTTAGTTAGGTTTAAGTAGTTCTAAGTCTAGGGGACTGATGACCTCAGAAGTTAAGTCGCATAGTGCTCAGAGCCATTTGAACCATTTGAACGGATAACACGATGTTAGATCGCTCCTTAAAAATACTCTCTAAGATGAGGAAACAGTGATCTAATTTCGGTTCGAACGTATCGTGACTGAATCGAATGCAGGTACGAACATTTTAATGAATGCTTGGGGTTAAATGGGTTCTCGCATTGGTGCCTATGCATAGCGAGCGGCATATCGCGGAGCGCACAAACACACGCTGCCAGAAAACTCAGCAACGGAGGCGGGAAATTCAAATGTGTTGAAAATCACGGCAGAAGATGTTCCATCTTTGCCCAACCGCAGCCAGCCACACTGTCCTCAGAAAAGGCCTCTCTCTCCTTTTTCAATGAGTAGGCTTCACTGGGCTCGCACTACTGCCGAACAAAGTCAGCGACTGTCCCCGTTGCGATCCGATCTGGGAACAGCCGCAGGCGTAAGATGGCGGTAGGAGCAGTAAGGTGAGGCGAGGTGAGCTGAGCCGGTCGTGTGGCAGCGTTTATAGTTCCGGAGGGGATTCCCCTAGGCGAGGGAGTGCCGTCCGCCATTACCGCGGGGAGGGGTGGGGGGAGAGGTGCTTGTAAAACAGCGCCGAGGGGTGGGCTGCTCGTAAAGCCCGCCGCTGATAAATTTAATATTAATTTTACGGCGGTGAGAGGGCGCTAAAGGTCGTGCCGGGGCAGCACCGGCGTACGTGGCAGACCGCAGGGCCGCCAGCAATACCTGCGCCGCTGCCGGCTTCGATTATCGCCCTTAGTTACCCGGCCACAGAGTTCATTTCTCCGTGTCGGCATAACAGTAGCTCGTCGCCTATGGTTGCCCTGTCTCGGAGTATCGGTACCTACATCGAGAGTGTGCAGCCAGGAATCTCGGGACCCTGAAATGATGAGCCAAGCGTGACGTAAGGTTACTCGTGAGAGGGTGCTACGTAGCAAGAGCAATCTACATATACTGACCTATATCCGTACTCTGAATACGACTGTGAAGTGAGCGGCAAGGGATGCTTCCCAATGTAATACGTACTAGTTTCACTAGTAAAATTAGAAGCAAGCTCAGCGTTCTCCGTAATTTTGATGATTTATTAACAGCAAAATCGATTTTCGATCACTTAATGATCATCTTCAGTGGTGAAAGCTGAAAATCTCCGCATAGCGATCAGTGAATAAGAAAAGATACAATTACACCTGAGCATAAACCAGTTGTTGGCAAGAACATACCTTTAGCGTACAAATTAAAGCTCGTAGGCACTGGTGTCTAGTTATTAGCACTAACAGACGCTATGAAACGATCACAATAACTGAAGCCGCTGTTTACATTCACCTATACAGCAGACCTCGGTGTGACAGGGGCTTGGAACGCCCTCTATGTGCCATGTGTCACGCGAAGACTTAACATTCACTAGTGTATGGAACACAGGAAAAATGCCTCCCTAAATGCCTCCAAGCACACAGTCGTTAGCTACATTTTGTATTCGCTGTCTCTACAGGAGCGTTACATGAGAGGCCATCCATAGCAAATTCATAGGTTCATTTCTTAATATTGTTTCTTGAAACTTTGTAAGATTTCACGGGTTAGTTGGCACCTATCTTCAAATCAGTTCCAGCTGAAATTTTTTAAAATTTCAGTGGTGCTCTCCTGTCGCACGAAAAAAAAAATGGAAATACTCGTGCTGACATTCTCTATATATATCCTGTAATCACAACTGGTTTTATTTGGTATGGATTCCCACACTTGGTTAATGTTCGTTCCAAAATTTAATATTTTTAACTAGCCACCCGCCCCCGCCCCTGCCCCTGCTTCGCACGGGTACCACTAGCGGTAATCTCTATATCTACCACCTGAAGTCACCTGCTAGCGCCCGTCTGTATGTGGACGTTAATCTCAGGAACTGCTGAAGGAATTACGATCCAGCGTTCACTAATGGAGAAAGGTTTTTGTGTACAAATGATCAACATTTCGTACAAATTTTCTGAATTATGCTGAATTAAAGTCATGCTGTGAAAACGATGGCACCGCCACTTACCGAACAGCGGTCGTAACTGGAGGAAGCAGCAGGGTCTTGAGTTAGCAGAAAGTGTGACAGAATTCGCATCTCGTTTGCTGATCAAATGGAAAAGCGTTCGGCAAGCAATCGAAAGGCTGCAAGCCCGGAGGCCTTTTTTCACTCTGTCTTTAACAAAGCATTCATCCATGAATGATGTGAAGATTCATAAAAAACGAAACGTGGATCTGATTCCACTGTACACCGCAGTTCCGCTTCTCCCGGTTTGATAACTGATCAGGAAGATGCAAGTAGCCTATGTGTCACCGAGCGAGATGGCACAGTGGTTAGCACACTGGACTCGCATTCGGGAGGACAACGGTTCAATCCCGCGTCCGGTCATCCTGATTTAGGTTTTCCGTGATTTCTCTAAATCGCTCCAGGCAAATGCCAGGATGGTTCCTCTGAAAGGGCACAGCCGACTTCCTTCCCTAATCCGATGAGACCGATGACCTCGCTGTTTGGTCTCTTCCCCCAAAACCAACCAACCAACCTACGTGTCATCCAATTGACTGCAGTCGTTTCAGAACAACTGCCTAGTGAAAAACCATACGAGTCCAAAACCTGTGTTTTTCACTTATTTATGCACTGAGTAAAACGAAGGGTGAGATGCAGCTTTACTTCGATTATATTGAGAATGTTTTGCAGTTGTGCAGCAAATGACAACTTGAGGTTTCGTGCTTTACTTGAATCAAACACGATTTTGTGCGTGGTGGGCGAAAGAAATATGTTTGGACAAATTATACAGAAGACTGGTAAACGAATTTCCACTGACGAGAAAGATGTTTAGGGTTTTAAGACGTGTGTGGAATCTTCCTGATTGGAATTCAGAAATTTCTTGCGGATGAATACACATGATTTCGAACTACTACAACGGACGGTTCAGGGACGGGTTTTGAAATTCACTACTGGCCCTTAAAATTGCTACACCAAGAAGAAATGCAGATGATAAACGGGTATTCATTGGACAAATATACTATACTAGACCTGACATGTGATTACATTTTCACGCAATTTCGGTGCGTAGATCCTGAGAAAACAGTACACGGAACAACCACCTCTGGCCGTAATAACGGCCTTGATACGCCTGGGTATTGAGTCAAACAGACCTTGGATGGCGTGTACAGCTACAGCTGCCCATGCAGCTTCAACACGATACCACAGTTCATCAAGAGTAGTGAATGGCGTATTGTGACGAGCCAGTTGCTCGGCCACCATTGACCACACGTTTTCAATTGGTGAGAGATCTGGAGAATGTGCTGGCCAGGGCAGCAGTCGAACATTTTCTGTATCCAGAAAGGCTCGTACAGGACCTGCAACATGTGATCGTGCATTATCCTGCTGAAACGTAGAGTTTCGCAGGGATCGAATAAAGGGTAGAGTCACGGGTCGTAACACATCTGAAATGTAACGTCCACTGTTCAAAGTGCCGTCAATGCGAACAAGAGGTGACCGAGACGTGTAATCAATGGCACCCCACACCATCACGCCGGGTGATACGCCAGTATGGCGATGACGAATACACGCTTCTAATGTGTGTTCACCGCGAGGTCGCCAAACTCGAATGCGACCAGCACGATGCTGTAAACAGAACCTGGATTCATCCGAAAAAATGACGTTTCGCCATTCGTGCACCCAGGTTCATCGTTGAGTACACCATCGCAGGCGCTCCTGTCTATGATGCAGCGTCAAGGGTAACCGAAGCCATGGTCTCAGAGTTGATAGTCCATGCTGCTGCAAACGTCGTCGAACTGTTCGTAGCCGCGCGGGATTAGCCGAGCGGTCTCAGGCGCTGCAGGCATGGACTGTGCCGCTGGTCCCGGCGGAGGTTCGAGTCCTCCCTCGGGCGTGGGTGTTTGTGTTTGTCCTTAGGATAATTTAGGTTAAGTAGTGTGTAAGCTTAGGGACTGATGACCTTAGCAGTTAAGTCCCATAAGATTTCACACACATTTGAACATTTGAACTGTCCGTGCAGATGGTTGTTGTCTCGCAAACGTCCCCATCTGTTGACTCAGGGATCGAGACGTGGCTGCACGATCCGTTACAGCCATGCGAATAACGTGCCTGTCATCTCGACTGATAGTGATACGAGTCCGTTGGGATCCAGCACGGCGTTCCATATTACCCTCCCGAACCAACCGATTCCATATTCTGCTAACAGTCATTGGATCTCGACCAACGCGAGCAGCAATGTCGCGATACGATAAACCGCAATCGCGATAGGCTACAATCCGACCTTTATCAATGTCGGAAACGTGATGGTACGCATTTCTCCTCCTTACACGAGGCATCACAACAACGTTTTACCAGGCAACGCCGGCAACTGCTGTTTGTGTATGAGAAATCGGTTGGAAATTTTCCTCATGTCAGGACGTTGTGGGTGTCGCCACCGGCGCCAACCTTGTGTGAATGCTCTGATAAGCTAATCATTTGCATATCATAGCATCTTCTTCCTGTCGGTTAAATTTCGCGTCTGTAGCACGTCATCTTCGTGGTGTAGCAATTTTTATGGCCAGTAGTGTATGACCACAATTTCAGACTACCAATTCGTGCTCTTAATTCACTGCAGATTCTTCGAACCATGGGCCGAGAGTTCTTCATCTTTGAAGAATCGCAATAAATGTGAGCAATAGCGAAAAGACAACGATCTCGTCAGCAGGCTACGATGGGAGACAATTTGAAGTAGTCAACAATTTTTAACCAATAGTTCCTATGCAGTCATTTGAGAAAAATCTTCTAGCGAAAACATTAGATCAAAAATATGTCGTGTTTTATTTTTCATGTTTCAGGTGAAAAGTTTTCTGATAAATTACTTCAGCAACTTTACCAACTTTCCTTCGTTTACATACAGTACGTTGTTTTATCAGCGCAGCTTTCTACATTCAGCTTTGAACATCTGGTCACGATTTTTTACTTAGCATGATGGCGAAGAAGCCTACCACAAAGAGTCCACAACAAAGAGTTGTGGCAATGAGTTTCAATATTTCGTCACAGTGCGTACTAAGCCTCAAAAGAGGAGGACTATAACGCAAGCTAAGCATGCTAACCTTGAGTATTTTTCCTTATTTCTCTTTTGTGCCACGTAACCCAACCTTCGATACATACTGAATCATTCACACACACAAGTGCACCCATGATTCCCATGCAAAGTTTACGTTGGTTGTAAACTTAATACTTACATCACGATGTGCTCCCATCATTGTCATGAGATTGGACTCCAAACACCAATTTAGTTTGGAACTCATAACATTCACGCTGCCAGACAATTTTCCTACCGTTCGCGGCATACATGGCGTAACTTGTTATTCGTGGCCCCAAACAATGTATACTACGCCAGTAAAGTCGTCTGTCCGTAGATGCTTAACGCTATCCGTGTGAAGCCAGACCGGGTCGCCAGTATAGTTTAAAGACCCACACGGCCTTTTTCTATCTATATATGAACGCTAACAACAGGAAACACTGTAAAGATTTTGATACGGTTCTCACTAAGAGATAGATTAAAGGGCGCTTATAACAGTAGCAGTTTTGAGCCCTAAAACCATAATCAAAAATCAATCAGATAGGTTGGTGCATGAGGAACGTTTGTGTTTATGACCGCTATGCTAAACAAATCTTCCGGCCTTAAGTACTTAACTACTCGCCGTGCGATGCAGGCGTAAGAGCAGGGACAGGTGACTATAAATTACATACGAATTTGTATCACTGATAGGTGGTTTTCGAATTCCATCTCGCCCTGTAATTCCCTGCCCGTGAAGCTTCCTTCGTGTTGCTTTGGTGTCGATAGTGTTCGCAAGTGCCACATTCAGTTCTGTGATGGCTTTTGCAGCTGTCGTCACTTACTTTTAGGCACATCCCTGTTCAATGACCGTCTGTCCCTATCACCCGACACATACTTTTGGCCGCGTTGTGACATAGCAGATAACTTTTCCCGCTGTCCCTGTATGCGGTATAAAACTTCGTATGGCGCCCCTGGAAACACCAAAAACTTTCGCTACCTTGCGTATGGAAGCAACCACTGTGGTGTCACCGCCAGACACCACACTTGCTAGGTGGTAGCTTTAAATCGGCCGCGGTCCATTAGTACATGTCGGACCCGCGTGTCGCCACTGTGTGATCGCAGACCGAGCGCCACCACAAGGCAGGTCTCGAGATAGGGGATAGCACTCGCCCCAGTTGTACGGACGACGTAGCTAGCGATGCACACTGTCGAAGCCTTGCTCATTTGCAGAGCAGATAGTTAGAATAGCCTTCAGCTAAGTCATTGCTACGACCTAGCAAGGCGCCATTAGTAACATTGCATGTATCTATGGGGTCTCACTTAAATCGTCAATAGCGATGTACCAAGGATGGATTAAAGTTAAGTATTCCAGAAGCTACGTACTTTTCTTTATAGCATTCATTACGTATCCTGTTACAGACCTATCTCTTGCCTGCTCAACGCGTGCCTTTCGGCTACTTCCGTGGCGTGGCTGTCTTGCTACGCCACAACCACCACAATACAAACACCACCCATTTGCTCACGTTAGAATTCACTTAGGTCCGACAAAATGTAGTCACAAGTGCACAGAATACTGCCTGACCGCGACTGGCATTTTCAGTGTATTGAGGGCACTGCACAGATGCTGTTAGTGGTCGTGGTCGTGGTCACATAAAACAGCACTCTCTCAATAAACTACGTAATAGCCACGGTAACAGTACATAACATTTAAACTTACAGAAGTAATGTCGAAACAAAAATCATATATAAACATCAAATGCAATGAACGTGAAAGTGTCTCACAATCGGCAAACAGGGAGAATGATTTGATTCTGATATAAATAATATTCTGAATCTGAAAAGAAATACTCATCCGAGAAATCTACTTTTGCGTGTCTCCTAACCAAGGAAAGTCCCAGTGCAGAATCATAAATAATAATACTGCAGTTTTGAGTAATGGACACATCGAAGAAATTAAAATCTGTAATTATGTGCCCCACAAAAAGAATAAAGTCTTCAGTGAATACAGAAGTCTGAAAAACATAAGAGTTCCATATTGCCTTTCAAAATATTTGTTATGTTTTTCGATGTAAATAAATCTCTTCACCTGTACAACAAGTTACTACTAGTATTCTCTGTCTGCCCTTCTCGCAAACAGCAGACTACTGTATATTGCTGGTTGAACGCAATATTTGTGCGCATGTGCAAACCATATAGTTACTTGGTGCCGCTAACTTGCCGTCTGATTATTCTTTATTGATGTACCTTGACCGACATCTGCTGGATGCTGTGTGTAATATGAATATATAGAGTCTTAACTTTCATGTCTACGATTTTCTCTTTTCTAGCATTGTATCTTTGTATGTGTATTACAGTGTCATCACCTGGTTTCAAAACGTAGCTTTTATTTGTACCAACTGCTATTTAGTCCGACTTCGCCGCCGTCTGCTAGCGTCTCCTCTTCCCCCTTCTCATCCTTACAACTACAAAAGTTTCACCAGTGCAACCCCATTTCACACACTTCTTCCCTTTTCCTCCCATCCCATTCCTCCACCTCAGTGACTTAGCCACACTCATCTTTCCACCTCCATCATGATCATTTTTACGCTCCATATCATCATCATGTCTGTTGGTACAAGCTGGACAGATTGTCGTTCACCCGTTAGAGCCTGCATGTACTTAATCGACGGACCCACACTACACAAATACTCCTTCGAACAATATTAACGTTAGCTTCATAGATCACAATCACAGGACACGATAAAGGATATACGGCGTGTTCGATCGTTCCGACCTTGCAGCTGAAAATAGCTTCCATGCAGGGAACAAAAAAATTAGCTTTATCTATGCAGGAACTAACTATCAGCATGGAAGATACCAAACAACAAAAAACAGACTCAAAGAATACAAAAACAAAACACACATAAACTATATGTTCAAAAGAATCCGGACACCTGGCTGAATATAACTTACTAGTTCGTGGCGCCCTCCATCGCTAATGCTGGAATTCAGTACGGTGTTGGCCGACCCTTGGCCTTGACGACAGCTTCCACTCTCACACGCGTAAGATCAGTCAGGTGCTGGAACATTTTTTTGGTGAATGGCAGTCCATTATTCTCGGAGTGCTGCACTGAGGAGAGGTATCGATGTCGGAAGGTGAGGCCTGGCACGAAGTCGGCGTTTCAAAACATCCCAAAGATATTCTATAGTATTCAGGTCAGGACTCTGTGCAGGCCAGTCGATTACAGGGATGTTATTGTCGTGTAACTACTCCCCCACCGGCCGTGCGTTACGAACAGGTGCTCGATCGTGTCGAAAGATGCAGTTACCATCCCCGAATTGCTCTTCAACAGTGGGAAACAAGAAGGTGCTTAAAACATCATTGTAGGCCTGTGCTGTGATAGTGCCACGCGAAACAACAAGGGGTGCAAGTCCCTCCATGAAAAACACCATAACACCACCGCCTCCGAATTTTACTGTTCCACTACATTCTCTCGCAGATGACGTTCACCGGGCATTCGCCATGCCCACACCCTGCCATCGAATCGCCACATCGTGTACCGTGATTCGTCACTCAAGACAACGTTTTTCCAATGTTCAATCGTCCAATGTTTACACTCCTTAAATCAAGCGACGTGTCGTTTGGCATTTACCGGCGTAATGTGTGGCTTATGAGCAGCCGCTCTACCATGAGATCCAAGTTTTCTCACCTCCCGCCTAACTGTCACAGTATTTGCAGATGATCTTGATGCAGTTTGGGATTCTTGTGTGATGGCTTGGATAGATGTCTGCCTCTTACAACTGTCGGTGGTCTGTGTCAGTCAACAGACGAGGTCGGCCTGTACGCTTTTGTGTTGTACGGGTCCCTTCACGTTTCCACTTCACTATCACATCCGAAACAGTGGACCTAGGGATGTTTAGGAGCGTGGAAGTCTCGCGTACAGACGTATGACACAAGTGACACCCAATTACCTGACCACATTCGAAGTCCCCAAGTTCCGCGGAGCGCCCCATTATGCTCTCTCAAGATGTCTAATGACTACTGATGTCGCTGATATGGAGTACCAGGCAGTAGATGGCAGCACCTAATATGAAAAACATATGTTTCTGGGGGTGTCCGGATACTTTTGATCACATAGTGTATATAAAACACAACGCCTCTGGTGGCTGGCGCGAAATGTTCGACGGCGCGACTGTCTGTAAATGCATTCAGACGGCACGCGCGATAGAGCACTACGTAACCGCACCATATTGCCACAACACCCTATCATAAATAACATTACCATCAATAATTATATTGTAACTACGAAGGGCGTTCAATAATTAATGCAACACATATTTCCCTGAAAGTACAGTTGTTTTATACAGTATTGCAATATATTTTATTATTCTCCACTCTTTTGGCTACAAAACTCTGTATTGCGACAGCCTTACGCTACATCACAGAGGGCCTCTATGACTGCGAGGAACAACTCTACTTGTCGATGTCGGAGCTATGTCTTGCTGCATCAGTAACCTCCACAACATCGATGCAGGGCTTCACGCTAAATGCACCTTTCATTGGGCGAAACAAATGGACGTCGCAAGGTGCTTGATAAGGGCTGTAGAGTGGATGTGGAAGAACAGTCCAATAAAGTTTTGTAAGCTCCTCTCGGGTGCGCCGACTTGTGTGAGGCATTGCGGGTTCATGGAGATGGATAAGTCCGTCTGCATTTTTGGGGCGACGAATAGTCTCAAGTGCCGGCCGAAGTGGTCGTGCGGTTCTAGGCGCTGCAGTCTGGAACCGCAAGACCGCTACGGTCGCAGGTTCGAATCCTGCCTCGGGCATGGATGTGTGTGATGTCTTTAGGTTAGTTAGGTTTAACTAGTTCTAAGTTCTAGGGGACTAATGACCTCAGAAGTTGACTCCCATAGTGCTCAGAGCCATTTGGACCATTTTTTTTAGTCTCAAGTCGCTTCAGTTCCACACCTGTGTTCAGGTTTGTGCCACCTTGTGGCGATAATGACAGACGCCTCTCCTAACGTCTCACCGTGCTTTTGTTCACTTCCAGCGCCTATGAATATCTGCGATGCTCAGGTTTAGGCAAAAAGAAAGTCAATGACAGCTCTCTGTTTTGAACGCATCTTCGTTACCCACACCGTTTTAAAGGCTACGTTAGCCCCGCCACCTATCGGAAATTTACGAAACTATAGTGGCTGAAGCGGGAATGTTCCACGATATCTAATGACAAATTCCGCATTATTTCAACCGAAATCGCCCGAAAAAGAAAATGTTTTGCATTACTTATTGAACGCGGCTCGCATAATACAATTCGCCTAAGACATTTTAAAAGTGATAAAAATTATTGATCAGACTGTTTTACTGTTTTTAAAGCAACAACATTTTTCCATGTGTGTTTATGCATTCTAAAACGTCTTTTAAATATGTATAACATTTGCCTGAAGAGCGACTATATCCGCTACAAGTTCGCCACATCGTGGGGAACTGAAAAAATTACAAAGGAAGAAAAATCCTGTTCCACGAGTGCGTCCTGAGCGCTCCATCTCACAAAAGAGCTGCTGATGTGAAGTTTTATATGTTGATCGGCATGTGTTTTACTTATAACGACTTGGATATTTATTTCACCTGTGACGATTTGTTTTGCAGCATCCGTACACATTATAAATCAAATTTCCTCGCGGGGTTTTTCTGCCTGTACGTGAAGGCTAATCTCAGGAACTACCGCAGAGATTTTGGACTGTTTCACGAGGAAGGTTCGTGTATGTAATTTATTGGTGCTACGCCAAATAAGTCGTGCGGCTGTGGATTTGTTGGCGGGTGGGTGTTTAGCTATTCGTAATTATACTATGTATAGTTGCTAGTGCTTTAGATAGTTGTTGTCTATCTTTTATGGTTAGTTTTGAATGCTTGAGAACGGCCTAGGGTCTGAAAATAGCCGTGTAAATTTTTTTGGTGCACTGGGAACTGCCATGTAATAAAATTCTAGAATGACTCGCACGAGAGCAATCTGCTTTGTAGACAGATGACTTTTCCTAGTATCGTACCAATGAACCGAGGTCTGCCAGATAGTTTACGTACTACTGGCCTTACGTGGTCACTTCATTACATAGTCCCGCAAGTTGTTACGGCCAGCTATTTGTGTGTGTTCGCACACGTCTATTTCAAAGAACTGGTATTGTTGCTTTTAATTTTTGTAGTGTGGACAAATCTATATTTCAGACCATTTAAAGCAAGTTTTCACTTTTTAAATTTTTTTCGTTCTTGCCAAGACATACCTGTATACTTGCGCTCCATTTTTAGGCAGTTCATTATCATAGATAACTGCATAAAATCAGAGTTTATTATTAACATTACCTTCCATTTCTTTAATATAGAATCCTCACTGCAGTGGTTGCAACAACTTCGATGTGGCACACCTGAAGTTCCTTCTCCATGTTCTGACGACTCCCTATTCAAGCTAGTATACAACTCTTCCGTACCAAGAAATTCTCTATCCAGCCCGACATGATGGTACTTTCACTAATAAGCACAAGTTCGGTGCTGATTCAAATGCTTTTCTGAAATCAAGAAATACTGAATCTCATGATGGACTTGATACATGGCATCCAGGGTATCGTGAGACAGAAACGCGACGTGGCTTTCGCATGACCGGTGTTTTCGGAATACACTCTGGTTAGGCTGCAGAAGGTCATTCTGTTCGAAATACCTCATTACGAAATGCGTCATTGCGTGTGAGCTCAGCTCACTGCTATGTCAGCTATTTGCTCTACGTCAAACTTAACTAGAATCTGCTAGGATGCTACTGATTTACTTGCACCAGAAAAACTTTGTGACTACAGCAGCCTGTTATGCTAGCTATTCAGCATCATACGAGTACTTACTGTATGCACTGACAGAAACGAAATCGCAAGATGGAGTTATGCGACACAAACGCAAGTTGACAGGCCTGTTTCTCTTTTCGAAAGACGATGTCTATTCAAAGTTTGCGCCTGTTGCATACGAGTGGCCTAGTAATGTGATATGAGGATGCATATAAAGTTTGTATGAAACACACGTTGTAATGGTCGTGAGCGTTAGTAACCTTTGGGGTTGAATGAGGGAGTTAATGTTAGTCAAGAAATCCTTTAAGGCGACAAAGATGCCATTAACAACACCTCACTAAGTTAAAACGAGGTCGTGTAATTGGGCTACGGGAAGCTGGACGTTCCTTCTGTGATATCGCAGAAATACTTGGCAGAACGGCAGCCACTGTACATGATTGCTAGCCGTTGTGGTCACGGGAATGTACAATCGCAAAAAGACCGGGCTCTGGATGTCCATGAGGCACTACCAAGAGGAGAAGACCATCCCGTTCGGCATATGACTCCGTCTCATCGTACTGCATCTACAGCTACAACTTGAGCAGTTGTTTGCACCACAGTGATACAACGAGCTATTAAAAATCGGTGATTTCAAAGACAGCTCCGAGCCAGACGCCTTGTAGCGCGATTTCCACCGACCCCAAACCACGCCATCGGCACTTTAGTGGTGTCAAGCGAGAGCTCATTGGAGGGCAGAGTGGAGGTCTGCTGTGTTTTCTGATGAAAGCTGGACCTTCCTCGGTGCTGGTGATGGCCGTGTGTTGGTTGGGAGGAGGCCAGTTTGGGACGTGAACCCAATATTTCTGCGTGCTAGACACACTAGACCAACTCCAGAAGTTACCCGCCTAGGGTACGATTTCGTATGACTTCACCCCACTCGTGGTTATCCCATGAACTCCGACTGCAAAACCGCCAATCTGGCGATTCGACCTGCTGTGCTACCATTCATGAACAGCAATCCACGGGGTGGCTTGCAACAGAATAACGCTCATCCACATACCGTTGTTGTTGGCCAGCATGCTCTACAGAGTGTCTACAGGTTTCCTTGGCCTCTCGATCTACAAATTGTTATCAATCGAGCACATATGGGACATCTCGGACGACGACTTCTGTGCCATCCACAAACGGCGTGAACCGTCCCTGTATTGACCGAGCAAGTGCAACAGGCGTGGAACTTGAAAGGTGGCTACACTGAGCCACAGCGCCAGAGATTGCGCCAAAGAGTATTATTCCGCCGCCTCCACTGGCAGTGAGAACTCGTAGTAGTGAGTGCTTGTCGAGAGGTCGTAGTGGGCAGTGTTTGTTGAGATGTCGTAGTGGAGAGTGCTCGTTCCATGTTTTATGCAGTTGTTTGATGGGATAGACAGCAGATGCTGTTCTAATGGAGATATTGTAATGATTAGAGTGCTTTTCATCAATATACATAAAGGTAACAAAACTCGCTTTTTTTTCATTATTTCAATGTCTTGAATAATGCGTCATTACAGGTTCAGTCAACAAAGCATCTGGCTTGTGTTCTTGTATTAGAGTGTAATTCTGGTTTTCTTGCGTAATTATAGTATTTCTATTTTTTTTTATCACGTCAGTATAAATGGTATTTGAAAATTCTTGTCTTATTGAAGAAGAACCGTGCCAGATGTGTACGTTGAGTCATACTTCCACACACAGAACAGTTATACTTGTGCTTTGGTTTCGTAGGTTTTATAGTTGCTGGGGACTTAATTAATTAATTGTGTTAACGGAAATTTCATTTCATTCTTTGTTGTTGTTCTATGCAGTCAGATTGCGTACAAATACTAGTCAGGGCCAACCGTTTACGAGACTACGTAATCGGACATACAGCGACTAAAACCAAAAAAATTAAAAAAGAATTTGCATTTATAATATTTAATTAAGCCCCCATGCAAACTGCATCCCACAAAGTGACATCAAGCACTTGTACAACACAATGCAAGGACGTTTGGATGTTCACACTCACCGTTCTGGCGGTTACACTTGTTATCGATGTACCAGCAATGACGTATACCGCACCTTGCAGTATCAAAAATGCTTCAAATGGCTCTGAGCACTATGGGACTTAACATCTGTGGTCATCAGACCCCTAGAACTTAGAACTACTTAAGCCTAACTAACCTAAGGACATCACACACATCCATGCCCGAGGCAGTATTCGAACCTGCGACCGTAGCAGTCGCGCGGTTCCGGACTGAGCGCCTAGAACCACGAGACCGCGGCCGGCGCAATATCAATCACTTTGATACGATACCTGGACAACTGAATTCTTGAAATTTAATTACTGTACATTAATTATGTTTTGGTGTTGCGATTTTTTTCTATCCGTGTAGAAGTACATGCGCTGCTTCTGTAGTCACCTACACCCTCCCTGCTCTCAGCGAAACGACTGAGTTTATAGGATGAAACTGAAGGCTTTGTTTTTCATTAGCAATAGATGAGCAACTATCGACTGCATAAGCACGTGCAATGTTGAGTTCCAACTGTCATCACAGCCCCCGCCATAGCCATCTGTTAATTATAAAATTACTTTATTTATAGTGTAGATGCACAACGAAGAAATGTTGGTTAAAAAAGTCAGGGTAATCCCATACTCAGGGAATGAGCACTGCCGAGCTAGTGAAGAAATGCTACACAGCTGTCGCATGTAACGTCCTAGAGAAAGTGCGTTGCCTTCCTCCGACCGGCTATGAAGTGTCACGTGCGTATCTGCGTTATGAGGCCTTGATCAGTGTAGTGACCAATTTGCATTGTTATGGGTGAAGGAAAGGGAGATTCTGAAACCCGGTGCTGGAGCGTATCTTGCACCTCTCGTACAGTACCACGGGAGCCGCCGAGCTTGCCCTCATTTCACGAGACATCACATTGGAAATGAATCCAGGACAATGGCGTAAAGGTAAGTGGGAGGAACTTTATGCCACCACTTCTCGCCTCCTTCCCGACGAGAAGTGGCAGTGAAAATGTTCAACCACCAAGATGCGAATCAGTGTACTTCAGAGTTGAGCGCCACTGCACAGGCGTGCGTTAGCGGCCTCAGCCATACAGGAGAGTAAACCTTGGTTAACAGAAGTGATTATCAGTTGCTCGATAAAAGAATAAATTCAAAAAATTTCAGGAGAAGAAAACAATACAGCATTGTAGGTCATCTAAGAATGAAATAGATAGAAACAGCATGGAAGCAAAAGCGAAATGGCTGTAGGGAAAACGTAAGGAACTCGAAAAGGAAATGGTCGTCGGAAATTCAGATTCATAATATAGAAAAGCCATAAAACTGTTTGCGAAGTTAAAACGAATTATGTGAAGGATAAGAGTAAAGAAAGATACATGAGAACAGGTCGAAAGATTACATCTACGACCCCTCTACGAAGGAGACGGGACAAAAGAAACAGCTGTCGATTTGGAGGTCAATACAGATTAGTAGTTTAAAAGTTGCCTGTAAGATTTGTGTTCAAATAAATTAGAACAGATGAAGCTGGAATGGGACACATTGTAACAAAGATATGGATAGAAGAATCAGTGTTTCTTTTGATACTGAACTGAGGCAACAAAAGAAGGAAATAAGATGTGTCCATATGTAGTCCACGGCAGATTTACATACTTTTCCCCTACTCTGTGTATTAATCATTTCACTGAAACTTTGATGATAAGTAAGGGAAGAACGTTCAGCAGCACAGTAACTTCTCTTTTCGGAAAAATTACTATGTAAATTCCGCATGTGTTAATACGTGTGTGTTGACAGGCTGTCACATTAATGTTTCCAGTCACATTAACGTGACCACTTGTCTAAAGCCTAGATTACTACCTTTTGCTCTGCAGACAGCTAAGAGACGTGCAGAAAGAGAATAAATCTTGAAGGTACCGACAAGGATGTGGAGATACGTCGACTTCAGTGCCGTGCTCACCTGTCACTGTTCGATGGCCGTCCATTTGCGGTACTGGCGTGCAAATTCCAATCTTCGCCATTGATGAACAGTAAGTAGCATGGGTTCACGGACCGGGCGCCTGCTGCCGAGGCCCATACTCAACAACTTTTGTTGAACGATCGTTGTGGAGACTCTGTTGGTTGCCCCTTGATGCATCTGGGCGGTCAGTTGCTCAACAGCTGCACGTTTGTTCGCCCGTATACATTACCACAGCCGTCGTTCGTCTCTGTTATCTATGGTCCGTGGTGCATCACAATTACCTCAGCGCCAGTTTGGGATGGCGCCACTTTTCCATGCACGGTATGTTTTCACAACGATGGCACGCGAACAGTTCACAATGTGCCTCAGTTCGGAAAAGCTTCCACCCTTGGCCTGACAGCCACTTGGAAGTCAGATTAACCGCTCCGTATCCTCGTTGTAACAATGAATGCACTGTCTTCCGCATTCCCCCATGACACGTTTTATAGATTCTCCGCTTCTAGAGTTCCCACCTGCCTTCTGTGAGCTGTAATTGTACGTTCATGTCGAACATAGTTGGTAGTCACATTAATGAGACTGTGTGAGAGATTCCAGGGAACTCTCACTTCTGATTTGGTGTTATACTGCTTCATGTTCTTAGAGAATACGATCTTGATTGCGATTTGACTTCATACATCTTAATGAAATGGTGGGCAGTAGTTAATGCTCTTGTTTACACTCTCTACGGAAGGAATAATGGTAAGCTTTACCTGCATCCAAAGTACTAGGGTGCCGATTTAAACTACTCCACTAAAAGAGCAAGGTGACAGTGGGCCGAGGGGAGCGCGATTTTTCTGCGGGGCCTGGGCGGAAACATTTCCGGACAGCCGAGTTTTGTAGTCTCATTGTGTAGGCAAGTTGGTTGGCGCCGGTCGGGAGGCAGCCGCGTCCACGTAGACTGCCTAGCGCCGAGAAGTCGCCGCTGCAATGACCAGCCCAATGTAGACCGGCAATAAAGCAGAGAATGGGCCCTTGATAGGCAGGAAGCCAACAAAACAACTGTGAGCGTTCTGCGAATTTCTGTGGGACAGGTCACTGCCGCCCAGACGTCCAGACTCTGTTACAAAACATATTTGCCAAAGCACAAGGCTTTTAGCGAGTTAATGGCCGTTCTTTGGAAACTTTGAAATGGACGCAACAGGGGAGATAACAGGCTTTTTATGGGGGGGTATGGTATCCTGGTCATGTTGTTAGCAAAAGACACGGTGTAAACGCGCGGGAAAGAGCCCGCGAAGCTGAATCTTTTTTCCTTCTCTCTCAATTAACTTTAAAGTCTCTAATTGGTCAGATCGGTGTATGCAGAGCAAGGGGCGCTCTCCGAGCTTCAAACACCGCCATCCAGCTTGTGATTGGCTTGTGCTAAGGTGGAGGAAGCCTAGGATGTAAATGGGCTTTTGCTACGAAGTGGACAGAAAGAGATCACTCTTGTACAAGCGCTTCGCCAGTAAAGAACTGCAGGTCTCTACCTAAACGGTGAGACTTGTGTCCTTTGCTACTGTGCCACTTAGAGCCTGTGCCAGTCACCTTCTAGGTTCAAATGGCTCTGAGCACTATGGGACTTAACATCTATGGTAATCAGTCCCCTAGAACTTAGAACTACTTAAACCTGACTAACCTAAGGACATCACACAACACGCAGTCATCACGAGGCAGAGAAAATCCCTGACCCCGCCGGGAACCGAACCCGGGAACCCGGGAGCGGGAAGCGAGAACGCTTCCACACGGCCACGAGCTGCGGACGACAGTCACCTTCTGAACCATCAGAGGCACTGCTTCTAGCATCACGCACACAATGAGTGATGCATGGGTGTACTTATTCGTGTTGAATCGCCCGTCTAAACATTTGACATATTCCGTCATGCACAGTCGTGGCACGGAATCAAATTGGTTTGGCAGACCAGCAAACGGGTCCACCTGCACACTGGAATTCACCGGGGTTTCAGAGGCTCATAGGAAAGTACCTGCGTTCTGAATTAACCAAACGCAAGACCGCGTACTTGCATTTGTTGGGCGCACGATATTAATAACAGATTGTGGCCGTCCATGACTTCAGACGCTAAACGCATCGTGGTGTGCTGCCCTGACCAACAGGAGGGTAAGATATTCACTGCAACAGCGTAGCGCTCCAATATATGTTTGTGAGCACCCTGTTCTTTCGAACCATATTTTTCTTTTTGGAATGGTAGCATATAGATGCTTGATGGTAGCGTAGTTTTTGTGCCATAACCCGGATTCACGTGTATGAAGTCCGATAAAGTATTCCGGTTAGTGTCGTGTGTCGATCCCGAGCTGATCACTTTGTCCACCGTAGAACCCATGTTAGTGAAAGCGTTTGTCAAATAAAAATGTTTGTGTGACGTTTGTTTGATTATTTTTGTTGTCTTGTGATGTTAAGGTGGTGGTGGTGGTTAGTGTTTAACCTCCCGTCGACAAAGAGGTCATTAGAGACGGAGCGCAAGCTCGGGTTAGGGAAGGATTGGGAAGGAAATCGGCCGTGCCCTTTCAAAGGAACCATCCCGGCATTTGCCTGAAACGATTTAGGGAAATCACGGAAAACCTAAATCAGGATGGCTGGAGACGGGATTGAACCGTCGTCCTCCCGAATGCGAGTCCAGTGTGCTAACCACTGCGCCACCTCGCTCGGTGTGATGTTAAGGATGAATAAGTGTATTTTCATTTAGATCACTTCTCCCTGAGTTCTGATTAACAGTACCTTCCCATTTTATTATTAAAGCCTAGATTTGAAACGTAAGTAGAAGGCTTTCAACTAGGTCGGGTACATATGATCATATGAACAGTCATTATTTGTATGGAATGACTGTACAATGAAAGCGACGTCATGGGTACGACGTTGGGTGCGGACGGCGTGAGAGAGCGCCTGTTCTCCACAGTCAAAACTATCTGGTGGCGCGGATCGACTACAGAGCGCCTTACTGTATCAGTGAGTGAGGTAGGAAAGGCCATACTGCTGCCCAAGGCCTTCATTATTAAAGCGGTTGGCTGTCTGCCTACTAATTTGTCCAGTACTGTCCACGCCCGGAACATTTAAGCTACTGACAGTTTGAGTAAGGAATCCTGCCGCATTGCAAAGTGTCTGACGCCTCTGCGACGCTCCCAGACAGCAGACCGTCAGCACCGTCCCAGCTGCTGCTCGCTTCGCTGCCGCTGTCGTTTCGGCCCGTAAAACAGCGCCAGCCGCTGTCAATATTTGCTATGCGTCGCCAGTGTTTTACGTCATTACTGGCTACATCGTTCGTTCACCACAGCCTCCGCCACACGTACGTCAAACACGCGTTCCGCCGCATCGCGCAACATTATTCCGTATCGTATGGGCTCATTTGCATGTCGATGTATATGCGTTTACATTGTGTTCTTCAATATCGAGAAAAATGGTGGCAGTGATGTTTCAAACATTGACGCGCTTCTCTCCACGGCCCGGGCGCGCTGGTGTTGTTCTCACTGTGTCAACGGTGAATTTTGATGGGGATCAGCTTTGGCACAGTTTTGGGCGCGAAAGCGGGAGGAGCCTGAGGGTACCGTCATTCCAACGAATTGTCGATGTACGTCACTGTACTCCAATGCGTTCGTTTTAATCAGCAGTTAACAGAGCGCGGTGTGTGCTGTCACAACACAGGCATACACAAACAGTAACCAGTCTGTTGAAGAATATTTCGGTGCCTGCGTTACAGATCACAGGGAGCTCCAAAATGTTGGATGTTGTTCAGGGATATTTTTTCAGTATTTTGTTATCAGGGACTTCATCGTCTCCGGTGTCTCGTTATAGAGCAATAATATAGTCATGAAACTTCCTGGCAGATTAAAACGTTGTGCCGGACCGAGACTCGAAGTTGGCACCTTTGCCTTTCGCGGGCAAGTGCTCTACCAACTGAGCTACCCAGGCACTACTCACGACCGGTCCTCACAGCTTTAATTCTGCCAATACCTCGTCTCCTACCTTCCAAACTTCACAGAAGCTCTCCTGCAGACCTTGTAGAACTAGCACTCCTGGAAGGAAGGATATTGCGGAGACATAGCTTAGACACAGCCTGGGCGATGTTTCTAGAATGATAATTTCACTCTCCAGCGGAGTGTGCACTGATATGAAACTTCCTGGGAGATTAAAACTGTGTGCCGGACCGAGATTCGAACTCGGGACCTTTGCCTTTCGCGGACTAGTGCTCTACTCTCCCGAGTTCGAGTCTTGGTCTAGGACACAGTTTTAATCTCCCCTGAGATTTCATGTAAGCGCACACAGAGTAAAAACTTCATTTTGGAAACATCCCCCAGGCTGCGGCTAAGCCATATCTCCGCATATCCTTTCTTCTAGGAGTACTAGTTCTGCACGGTCTGCAGGAGAGCTTCTGTGAAGTTTAGAATGTAGGAGACGAGGTACTGGCGGAATTAAGGCTGTGAGGACCGGACGTGAGTCGTGCTTGGGTAGCTATCCGGCACGGTAGCTCAGCCTGTTCGTTCAGAGGGTTGGCGCCCTCTGTAATATAAGACGGACCAACGATGAACTTGAACAGGTGTCATGGGACGTCCCCCCCCCCCCCCCGGACAAATGCAATGAAAAAAAAAAGGTAGCTAAAATCGTATAGCTTGTATAGCTTTTGAAAGACAGGGAGTGGGCTGGAAAGTGGTTTCGATCTGAACCCAGTGGAAACTTCAAAAAGCTCCCATCAAATAACATTCATTTTACAACATTTGAGATCCAGTGTGCAATACTGACTTACTGAAAAAATGTACAATTAAAAAAACAAAAAACTCACAACCGTTAATAAATTCAATCCTTAGTCAATTAAAAACATCATTACATCTGCAAAAAACTCGCTGAAGGATATTCACAATTAAATTGATTTACTTTAAAATTACACTGAATGTGTCTAATATCTGCATGTGTGCGGCTGTTGCTAGAATAGCTTTAAACTTATGTTATTGTACTTTTCGAATGTTTCTGTGGTCGAAATGCCACAAATTCCTCAAGATGTAAGACCCTTTACATTTGGATAAATTCCTTTGGACGTACCAAATGAACAATACTGAAGACTTTCACCTAGATTTTCAACGTAGAAAGGCCTACCGGAGCAACCTAAAGAATATAGAATAGATTAGGCATTTATAAGAAAACAAATCTTAAAACATTATTGCAGTAATTTAAGTTAATATAAAATCACAAAATTTCTTTGAAAGAAAGGACACTGAAATCAGCAACTGCCAAAATTATTTTTCCAATAACTGTTTGAGATTTCACTATCTTTCAATTAACTATCTTTCGGACAGAATGATTACTAATCACGGCCCAGCGGCCAAGATAGTAGGCAACCACACATTACATAAAACATAGCCAACTCAGAACTGTTAAAGAGGCATTCTCATATAATCAAAGGCAGCTTTATGTGACGGGACAAAAGTTTTTGAGAGCCTTCATAGATTCTTAGTCGCTTCAACGTATTAATTTAGAGGTTGGAAAGGTGTTAATACTTCAAGAATGGTTTTAAACGTAATAATGTTCGGACTGAAATCTTTGTGTGTCGAACTGTTGTAGAAAAGCGAGCGAACGTCCGCTCTTGTCAGTTACAGCAAGTTGCGGCAAAGAGCCTCCATGCGCCGGCAGCAGTCCATGCCAGAGATACCACCCCATCTAGCTAACCACTATTCGATGCAGCCAGGGGCGCAGAAAAATAAATAGTTAATTGTTAAAACCAATGGAATCGTGAAATAATTGTTAAAAATTGGTTCCCCTATGGTTATTTTGTGTTACAAGTTGAGACCAACACAAGAGACCTACGCGAGGTTTGCTCTGTGAAAGCTCTAGTTAGTCATCCTAGGGAACGACAATTCATCGTGGATCTAGTCGGGAACGCGAATATCGTCGATAAGTTTGATTAGATATATCGAGAGTCTGATTCGCTTTTGCACCACTAAGTTAGTGTGATCAGTTTTCGTAGACGAGTTCTGCAATGTGTCTGAATTTATGCCGTTCCGTAAGAGAAATTTAGGTACACTGAAGTCAGTTAATTTGAGATTGTTCTCGTCGTAAGCTCTGGAAATATTTAGCCACGACATCGTACTTGGTGAATGTGTTAGTTGTCGCTGGTAGGGCACAGATATAGTTTATTCGCGACCATGGAGGTGAAAGGTGACGGGCTAGCTTGCTGAGGAAAGGTTACGCTCGATTTGAGGAAGCTGTGTTCCATATCTGGAGAAGATTTGTGTTCATAAGAGTGACAGTCATAAAATGATCGGTTGGCCACCGATATCCATCAGCAAAAGGTCGTCGTGGTTGGCCTGCAACTTAAACAACCATCATTTTGTCCGTTTCTAGACACAGGCAAAATGGCGACACGACTGCCTGCTTTGAGCCTCCGGGCTCGATTATTTGTACGTCTTTTCCCTACGCCTCTGATGTAGTTACTCTGGAGGGGGCAAGTGGAGTTCTCATTGATAATTACAACGTCAGCTTTCCTCAGCTCGTTTCGGCCCCTCCACCTAGGTCACTTGGCGCTGTTGTAAATGCAACGTATGCGTTCTTCACAGCACGCCGATGACTGTGCTGCCCTCATTATTTCACGTTTGTTGTAACGCAGAAAGTTATTACGAGATAACATTCGTTGCAGTAAGGCACGCAGCCATCTAGTAAGGTGGCTGCAGGATTTCTGTGTTTTCTTTTCACTCTGCTCACAGCACAGCTGATGCTGCCTGCCGTGAGAATTGCATAGCGTAACATTCAGTCGCTATGAAGATTCATACCCTGTACGAATCTAAATAATTCACATTAGTTATTATCCGATTTTGTTCAATTTTGGTACGTCGCCTTTTGTTATTAATGTAATGATGCTGTCAAAGTGTCAGATTTTTATTTATTATAGATCCGGAGATAAAAAGAATTATCTAAAAGTCCTAAACCCTACGCTTGGTTTTTAAAACCAAGTTGGGAACAATAACAGATTGACTTTCATTATCATTTGAAGCCATTACAAAGTTGTCAGTGCATAAAAATCAGTTAATTAGAATTTTCTTTTCTTTTTCTTTTTAGTCACTTTGCATTACGTAATACAAAAATTGGTCAAAATTATTATTTGCTTATATTTTGTTGTGTGAGTGCGTGAGAATGATTGAGAGAGTGTATGTGGGACATACGTTAAAACTTAATATTTAATTTTACGTAAAACCTGGTGCAAACGAACCGTCGGAAAGTTATGTTGCAACCACTATTCAGGTGACGTATGTCTGTGTGAGCATGCTTTTGTATAAAAGCAGCCAGAATGACAGTTAGGGGTTGAATAAGTTTATTTATTAATTTGAAGAATATTTCGCACTTTGCTTATTCCGATTAAACATAATACAAGAAATCGAAGTTTTGCTGGTATTAATTACTATCAAACTAGTGATTGGATAAGGCAAGATTTGTCGCAAGAATGATCAGGAAGGAACGTTCTGATTAGTCGTTTAGATCAACAGCCAATCAAAATTAAGCTGTTCCCGCACGAATAGAGGTGTGGGCAGAGAGGAGAGTACCTCGAGAGAGTCACTTGCTAGCCGGCCTACGGATAACATTATGTTAGATCGCTCCTTAAAAATACTCAGTAACATGAGGAAATAGTGAGCTAATTTCGGTTCGAACATATCGCGACTGAAGCGACTGGAGTAACGAACATTTTAATAAAAGTTTGGTGTTTCTAAGTTAAATAGTTCGAGAGATATGAGCGTGTGAACTTTTTGGTCGTAGTAACAACCCGTTGTGGCGTGTTTCGTGCTCTGTACGGAATATTTTGGCGAGCACTTCTTACGAAGAAGACCATTGAAACGACCTAATGTTTAAGTCGCGAATAGTTGTGGGTCTGTGACTGGTAGAACATGAAAATTAGTCTGGTCGGACTTGCTAAAATTCTGGCTGCTTTTCGAGTGAATATTTGTTACACAGACAGTGAACTTTCAATGATAACGTTTCACCATATTAAATACGGACTTGATAGCCACTTCATGTATTTCAATATAAATAAAAAAAGAGAGGTAATCTAATTTTAAACCCTTTTCTGCAAGTAGACTGAATATCCCGAACGCCCGATTTTTCAATCATGAGGTTTCAGGAATTGACTTTCAACTAGAGTTACGCCGCCTCTCTGTGCTAGGTATTAGGTAGTGGTTTCCTCAACGCTGCTTTGCACTGCCTAGCACGTATCTGCTACCTCAGAGTGAAGGGACATCTGCAAGAATCCTATCGATGTAGGTGGACTGAACGATAGTGTTAACAACAACACAGACCACCGACCCCGCACCGCCACACTGTATACACTGCCCGCCGGGCACCGTCTTCTAGCCTGCTGGCGATGTCGTGAACCTGCCTCGCAGAATTATTTGTAAAATAACAACGTCACCCGCGCATGCTATGCGATGTGCCAATCGGTCCCTTACCTGCTACCTTACAGCTAAAGCTGCGCGAAATTAACAAGAATTCCCCAAATCCACGCCTGTACTTACTCGCGGCACAGCAATACATAAACACACGAAAATTAAGATTAGGAGACACTTAGGAAACAAAACAAATAATATATTTACAACTTGCGACGCATTCTCATTCAAATCGGATGTTCTCGTATATTTCGCGATGCTAGTATCTTCCATTCTAACAAACACGTATCCAGTTTCCAGTACGGATGAAAAAGTACACGGAGACCCTCGCCATCGCTGCAGTGTCAGTTCAGTGTAGAACACACACACGAGGTGCATGCCGATCAACCCTTCATCAGTGAACCTATCGATATTAACGTACAACTAACACCACCAGAAAAACAAACCCGAGACAGAAAGAAGCAGAAATGAATACAAGCTATAATGCGTAAAGCGTTCATGTTGTCAATAGCAAGTGACATCGCTGAACGTAACAGATTTGTTTTTGTACAAGCCACACGGCACATTCTGTCAACATATTCAGAAAATATCCTTGGTGACACTCCGAGATTTTATGGGGAAGTGCGCGATCATTGCCTCACAAGTCTAAGCGAGGCTGGCCATTTTACAAGTACTGAAGCATGGGAAACCTCTTTCTCCCACGGCGTAATAATTACGTGAAACACTTGAAATGCGATCACGGGCGTTTCCTCAGCTTCCACGCGGATTTCGCTTACAATATCAATATCAGCATCGTTATTTAACAGCTTCGCAGCGCGTTTGGACTGGACAGCTCTGTTTGTAATTTCTTCAGTGCCAGCCAGACGTATTTAATTCTCTGGCCACGTCTCTCTAAATAGTTTCATGTTTTCCAAAACGGGCTGGAAACGCGCTTCCTATCCAAACATATGACCTCGCAGTGTCCACGTGTGTGGGCTAAGGTACTATGTTATAATGATCCATCATAGGTAATCGTGGGTATTACTTAGGTGCGTCACCGAACATTATGTAGGAAGATAACGATAGAGAAGTGTTTGAGGGAGAAGGGATTGGGGGATCGACACGGTGAAAAATGGGTCGCAGGTAATCCATTACGCTTGCTATGGTAATTGAATTGCACCTCGACGCGAATTGACATGAGGAAAATTCCCCGACAATGGGTCTCGCTATTACATTAATGGCGCGCAATATCACCTATAGACGAGTTGTGGCGGTCGCGTCGCCATAGCGACCAGGGACAACGCTTCTGCGACGCTTTCGTTGGGACAGTACTGGACACTCTCGGGTAACCTGATGGCGACGTCTCGGTCCATCAAAACAGTTCGTCTGCATAACACGGCGTTTAGCTCGTGGCGTATGCCGGAAAATGTATGCAATATCCCACGTTTAGGAACTTCAGGAATAGAGGCAAAAAATCGAATTCCTATGGATGAAAAACCCCGGTAATGGTGTCTCACGGGGCTCTATATAAAGTCCTCTGCTATTCTGTGTTTATAACGTGCGTTGAAAATACTACGCATCGATTAAAGAAGTCTAGTACCTAGCAAAAATAGAATTTTATGTGTCACTTTAATGGAACGTTTTCAATCACAATTGTGATTTCCTTAGAAGATACTTTTTGTTTACTCTGAAAATGTAATACGCATTCTGTGAAGTTGTAACTTATCTTAGGTTACATTTAGTTCGTTCTCTGACTGCTTATCCATTTGATCTTTCGCGTGTAATAAACTGAATTTGTGATCAGTGACACATTGGTGTTACGACTAAATCTTAATATCGGAAAAACACATAAGGAGCAAAACGTATTGGCATATACTGAATATGACACTTATTGAATTTACCTCTGTTGTACGGTTTATCATCGCCATGTTCACAAATCCACATTCACACGTAGTTAGAGAGATTCTACACTGTCGCAGTGGTACCACAGTGCATACTGAAAAGTGACTATCCTGAGTTTAGAAATAAACCTTGAATGAAAAATTCATTACAGCGTGGACTATATCCCACTGATGAGTGCGTACTGATATTGAATAAGTGCAACCATTTAAAAGGAGTCGCATTATGGGCCTGCAGGAAGCTGGATGGGAAAATCGACGGGTTGCTGCACATTTTGGGCAAAATGTATTGGCGGTGTGTCGCTCCTTTAATCAGCTTCCTGTGGAACATCCCACACCTGTAGAACAGGTTCTGGACGTCGGTAAAGTACAGACACACGTCAAGATCGACGTATTGTTCGAGCGTCGGCAGCAGAGACAGAAATTCGGGCTCCTGTTATATCTGCTTGCAGCAGGCCTCTGGCCAGGCAGCCACCAACACCTCGGCACCGCCAAGCATGGCTACCCTGGTGTTACGAAAGAATTGACTGGAGTGTTGAATGATGCTCTGTCGTCTTCATTGTTGAGAAGAGGTTCTGCCTGTACGCATGTAATGGACGTACACGTGTACGGTGTGGAGGCGGTCTATACCGGTGTGCATGCGGCCACCACATACAGGTTCTATCTAAGGCTTCGGGTTGTGGGGAGCTTTCAGTACAACTCGCGGTCACATTTGGTGTTTCTGTATGCTGAAGTAGCTGGGTCCCAGTACAATTCACAGGCTGTTATCTCCGTGCTACTGCCATTTCTTCGAGAGGAAGGTGACGTGATTCTTCAGACGAGTATTTCATGTTCATATATGGCTGCCGCGACGCAACGTGGTCTTAATCGTGTACGTCATCGTCGTGTACAACAAATGCCCTGGCCATCAAGATCACTAGATCTCTCGCCAGTTGAAGACGAATGGGACGTGATGAAGCGGGATCTTACTCATCGTCAAGAGTTTGCAAAAATCGTTACCGAACGGCAACAAAGGGTGAAATATGCTTGGGACAATCTATTGCAGGCATGATATCGTTCGGTACCTTTATGATATTACTAAAATTATTTGGGGCTATGAATTTTTTGACATCAGCTGTTTATATATGCATATCTGAAGCAACGAACATTGCAAAATAAGTATAAACTTTTATGATACCTTGAATGCGAGAATTTACTAAACTAAACACTGTGTACTAACTCAAATTGCTGGTGCTAAAGCTGCTGGACGCTCATCTCGCCTGAGTAGCTCACCCTAATATAATTATTCAAATGTAATATAAGGGTTGGCGTGGTGTTGAGTCAGAGATTAAAAAAATATAATTATATAAATTGTGAACCATCTCCAACCTTCACTTCCTTCTCAATAAAGAATAATTCAAAAATCGTAGTAAACCTTATAGCTAGCAAACAAATAACGTTTTCCAAAATTTGCTTTCCAACCTGCATCAAACTCGTCCGCCTTTAGTTTCCAAAATATTTTATGATTTAGACTCAAACGGCCTCATCAAAATTAGAGATATGAAGCAAGCTCCTTCCCATACCTTACTGAGGTACAATATACAAGCCAACTTTTTAGCCGGCTGGGGTGGCCGAGCGGTTCTAGGCGCTACAGTCTGGAACCTTGTGACTGCTATGGTCGCAGGTTCGAATCCTGCCTCGGGCATGGATGTGTGTGATGTCCTTAGGTTAGTTAGGTTTAAGTAAGTTCTAAGTTCTAGGGCACTGATGACCTCAGAAGTTAAGTCCCATAGTGCTCAGAGCCATTTGAACCCACTTTTTAATATACAACCTTGCCACTTCACTTCATGTGCAGGCTGAGGATTAAATCTCAGGAAAAATCAGACTTTGTCACTAGAATGTAGACACGAGCAGTGCTTCGATTCTTTGCAATAGTTATGACAATGAGAGCTTTTACTTTTAGCGGGAAGCTTACTTTTTATTTTTTATTTTGTCTTATTTTTTTGTTTGACGTCGATTTTCGCAAGTACTTGTGGTACATATTCTTGCTGTTCTCACTCAATGTCTCTCACATAGCCTCATATCTCTCATAAGCCGAAACGCGCATGTCTCAAAACACTATAATCGCATTTAATACACTGCAGTGGATGGGTGCCAGAAGGTGCCGTATTAAAACTCGGCGAGAACTTTCCAAATGACTTATTGTTTTGAACTACAGTGTCCTCGTTCACCTCGGTGTGCGTTACTGGGCCCCCGCAATGCTGAGGAAGCACCCCAGCAGCCTGTGCAACGCAATGCTGTGTCGTGCCGGCCTTGGCCGGCCCGCTGAGTTCCGATGGTGTCAGGATAGCTGCGCCAGCAGCCGACTCAGCAGCCACAGTCCTCGTTCCCTCCGTGCTGCCCTACTGGAAGCTGTAGGCTGGCCCCGCTGCTGCTTCTTCCTTGCTGGCGTAGCTGAGATCGTGGTGGCAACAAGCGCCGATGATCCAGCATTCAAATCTGTGACCGTCGCCTCAAGATGTCTCCGGCGTGTGTTGGGAGCTGAAACGACTGCCCACGGTAGCGAGCTGAAGAGTGGCCCGTCGCTGGCTGGCTGCGGACCCCGTGGCAGTCTCAGAGGGCGAACCAATGACCCGCCGTGGACTGGGACGCTGGCGCCCTATCTGTTGCTGCATGTAGCCTGGTTTTATGACATGCCCCGCCATCCAGGAGAGCTGCCACGCTTGAATGAATCTCGTTAGAAAACGGCACCTAATTATACTCGGCTGTGGATCTCTGTTGTGCTAACATGCTGCTCCGAGTCATGTGCGCACAACGCCTGGGTTGTGTCAGTGGGCTCCTTCTGCCTGTAGCTTGCACCATGCAAACTGCTGTGTGCGCCCTCTCCAGCAGTTCTACGCCCCTGTGGCCTCTATTTGCCTTCGCAACTGCTGGCATGTGTAACCCAATGCAGTCTGGCCCGCAACTGGCTGTGCTCAGAATATCACACAGAACTAACTTGCCCTATCCCAAACGGTGGTGCCGCTACAGTACCTTAAAATACGCAATTTCGTAATGTGCACAATAGCCTTTGGAAAGATAGTCCATTTATGGTCAGGTAACATCACTCAGCATCTCTCTACAGGATGTTTCATAGTTCATCTTATACAGTTCTAGAGGCTGTAAAGGGGCTTAGTAGATCTAGTTTCACATAGTAACCCATGTCCCGAAACGTCATCCAACGACATTATAGAGCTTCATAGTTACAGGTGTCAACACGTGTAAACGTATGTATGTACAGGGTGATTCCTTGATGATGTTACAAACTTTCAAGGATGATGGAGATGGATGAATGTATCAGTTTGAGGTAAAGACCCCAAGTCTAAAGTTACAAGTGGAAAACCATTCTGGTGTCTCTAACAGTGCGGCACATGTACCGGTATTGTTTTTAGTAAGAACATACGGTATGCCACTTTCAGAGGTGGTAGTGTGGAACAAAAAAAGAAAAAAATGGGCTCTAAAATGAGTACCTGAGGAACTATGAGCACTTGTTCATCTTCGCTACTGTGAAACACATCTCCTCTATTGAACAAGTGGTCATAGCTCTTGTTTTGATCCATACCACCATCTCTAAAAGTTGCATACCCTACAATCTTACCAATGTTCCAGTATCAGAAGTTCAGAATGGTTTTCGCTTATAATTTTCGACTCATTCTTTTCTGGTACACGGGACTTTACTTCAGATCGATATATTTATTTTTCTCCATCATCCCTGAAAGTTTGTAGCATCATCACAGAATCACTCTGCATATACATCCACCTACAGGCGCCGGCGCCTCTTTACCGTCGCTGGAGGACGTTCCCGGGTATGGTTTCCTATGTAAAACTTTATCTAAAATCTCTACAGGTGTGTAACATGAATTGTGAAACACCCTGTACACTTAGACAGCCCGTTTCTTCGACAGTGAGTTCGCATATCTTCCAATGATTGCGTCCGCAGTTTCCTGAACATCTCTCTCATACTTTCGTAATAGTTACAAGGACCATTTATAATCCTAGCATCACGTCTCACTATTTCGTCCATTTCTGGAGTCAGTGAACCTATTACATAGCAAATAATTTACCGGTAATTTACGAGGGCATTCAAAAGAAAAGGCACGAAACAACACTTTGGGTATAATTGATGCCTGAGCACAGCTTTCACGAAGGATTCCTTGATGCCAGAATTCCTGTGGCTGTGACAGGAGTCGTCCATGCCCCCTCCGAGAGCATCTCAGGACGTTTGCTCTCGATGGACTTGGGTCGCCTACGGAGAGTCTCACAGTACATGTCGCTGTTAACGGTTTTTGCGTGCTCGAGGAATTCGATGAGTATTGGACCGCGGACGTCGAAAAAGTCGATCAGCATCATCTTCCTTTCTGAGGGGACATTTTTGAATTTTTTAGGGGGAAATGACGGCACTATGTCCGCATTCCTCAATTTCTCATTACATTATCGGAAAGCGGAATATGCAAATTTCAACAGGTTTCGCTGCTACTACGTTTCATACCTTTTCATTTGAACACTCCTTGTATTATTGGTCGCAGTAACTCCCCTGAATCGTCAAGTCTGTCTTTCACGCGCCAACTGTACTGCAGATTGCAGGTCTTCGGTCCATTTCATAGCGCTTTGACATATTTTTATTGTTTTCCTTGAGTCATCAGTCTTCTGACTGGTTTCGTGCGACGCGCGGCTGTCCTGTGCCAACCTCTTTACCTCGCTTACTCTCACATTCCTCAATATTTGTTGCATAAATTCTTTTCTCTGACTTGCCCTGTAGTTGTTACCCTCAACGGCACCCTCTAGTACCATGGAAGTTACTCCCTGATGCCTTAACAAGTGCCTTCTTCTTGTTGTTGTTTTCCAAACGTTTCTTTCCTTCTCGATTCTGTGGAGAACGTCTTCCCTTGTTGGAGTTTTAGAGTGAACAGGTGGTAACCTGGGTGTGATACCTATTTACTTGCTTCACTGCGTGAACAGAGCACAGACCCTCGCGCTCCACCACCTCTTGAGTCCAAGCCTAGAACGTCAAGCGGTAGCTGCAGACGTAACAGATATTTTTCATCTTTGAGAGCGGAAAAACTGTTTACGCTGTAAAATAATCACTTATGTATTTAAAAATAATAATAGTGGTTTCCATATATTTATACCAACTCTATATTGAACAATGTTAGTTCCCGTTTGCTTCCGTATTGGAACACGTATTTCAACTCGCATCCCACCCCAATACCTGAGAAAGACGTCATACGTGTTTGTCGGGTAAGATGGACATTCGTAATACCTTTTTTGTACATTTATTTGTTTGCGGGCGATGCTTATAAATTACGGAGAAACCTCCTGATGAAACCAACTTTTTTGGTCGATCTGGCCACTCAGAACCCAACATGAATCTGTGTGCTCAGAAATTGTCTCTAACGCAAAGATGAGACTTAAATATCTCGGGGAAAATTTAATTATAAGATATATAAGATCACCTGTGGTACACGACTTTCCCATTACGCTCAACGCTGGGTTGCTATTCCAATGCCGGAGAGCCCTGTCAGTAGTGACAATGTAGGGGTAAAGTAAGCTGAAGATATAAATTATAGAGCGCAGCAACCAGTCGTCCTTTATTAGATTTTATTACGCAAATCCAGATTTCGGCTAGTGACTAGCCACATAACAGTCGCTGAATGCACCCACTTTCCGAATGGAAGGCAGCCTAATGAAGCTGAATATATGATTTATGTGTTGGGGAGGGCACTCAACAACCACAGTTCTGCGATAGTGAAATGGTTAGCATCTCTGCCTGCTAAGCATCGGTCAGAGGGTTAGCTGCCCTCTATAATTAAAAAAAGCCTGAGTCAACAGCTCAACACTGAACTTGAACGCGTCTCATGGGACATCCGCACCGAACAAATGCAACGGACGATATCGAACAAAATGAGGTCAAAGACAAAAAAAAAGCAAGAAGACCACGGTTCGAGTCCCGACCGAGGCACAAATTTTAATTCATTTCTTCTGCTTCCATCATTATCTAACACACGATTACGATAGGTTCAGACAGCAGAAATCGATATATGACGCCATTAAAGGTGTAACGCAGACAAAACAAACGACACAAGACAAATATGTAGTTGCGGTCCTAACTGATATAGCTGCCGCCTTTGATAACCGCTGATGGCCTGCAATATTTGCAAGAGTTAGGGAAATGCAGATACCTACATCGTTGTATTGAAGTCTCCTAGACTATTGAAACAGTATTGTAGAATGGCGCACATGCCATCAGACGATCGTCAGAATTACGAAAGGGTGCCCACAGGGGTCTAAATGTGGTCCTGCATTCTAGGACATCACTATAGAACTTATTTTAAACACTCTTGATAAAGACAACAGGGTGACAAGAGTTATTACGTATGCATACTCTTGATGAAGACAACAGGGTGACAAGAGGTGTTACGTATGCAGACGACGTAATAGTAATTACATCGGTAATCTTGAGCAAATCTTGAACTAAAGGCAAGACAGATATTGGGAAAGCTAAATAACTGGTGCAACAACAACAAAACTTCAAACAGCAGCCAACAAAACTTTGTACCTACTGCTGAAGGGAGCATTACAAAGAGACCCAACAATCAGACTTGAAAATACCATGACACAACGAAAACTTACGACAAGATACCTCAGAGTATATGTTAACAGAAAGCTTTCATTCAAAGACTTAGCGAAACTCGCTACTGACAAAGCGACGAAACTGATGCATAAACTAGCCAGAGGCAACAGTGCACAGTTTAGACTACCGCTACAGATGATACGAACCTACCATCTCACCTGGTTTGTATCCGTCCTGAGCTTTGTAGCCAGCACATGGGCCCATCGTCTCTGCCTCACATCACACAAAATCATAGTAAGACGTGGACAGAAAACTATCATTTTAAGAACGTCAGAAGCGTTTGGGACAACATCTATTGAGATATCATGCTTCGCCCTGGGTGTATACCCAATAGACATTACTGTACATGTCAGAACTGCAGGATACTGAATGGAAAAAGGATGACAGGACGAAGAACAGGAAATTACAGGCCAACAAACAACTGACAAGAAACAACTTAGAGAATGGCGCAATGACACCTGGTAGACCGGATGGGACACAACAGACAAAGGACGCATAATTTCATGTAGAAGCAAAAAGTATGGCATCTTCCCCTGACGTACTATATATTATCGCACGAACGCTTCCATTTGCTTCTGTTTCGATTTTTACTCAAAAAAATTCGTCCTTAAATAAGGCCTTGTTTGAAACTAGAATAATTCTTTTTCTGTCCTAGTCTGCTTCTTACATCGTTCTTCTTTCGCCCTCATTCGACATTTTGCTTCGAAGATAGCAGAGCTGCTTCATTCCTTCACTTCGTAGTCCCCTTTCCCATGGTGCGTACCGACCAAAAAGCCACAGTGCACCACCGTTGGACAGCCAATAAGGACCGATGGAGAAAGATCACTTACAGGTGCGGGCCATTGCTGCAGCGTTGGAAACAGATGGCTCCAGCTTTCAGCTAACTATGACGTGGACCATATCCTCTCTCTCCTTATTTTGCGCTTCGGTCTGACACCCAAATTACGTCTTACGTTGACGGGGAAATGGCCTCACAGACCAGCTCAGATGCAGCCAAACGTATTCTGTAGCAGCGAATATATTCACTTGTTTGATATTAGCTCATTTATTTAAAAAGATCTCCCTTCAGGTATGGGTGTCTATCGTGGCGTGAACGCACTATAACTGATACGTGGAATACCGCTCATTGTGTTCAACAAGTCCTATAATTCTTCCTCAGTTTCACTTCCCGAACATCAGAAAACAAATGAGGATAAAATATATCCAACTCGTGGTATAGGCCACTTTCTTAGAGCGGCTGGACCGTACCCACAACATCTACATCGTGTTAGACTAAGTAACACAAATATAAACAAATGTGGAGAAATCAGCACAGCGGAAAACATCACATTACACTGCAAAATGTTGAGACACCTACGACCACAACTGCACTACAGCGATATTCGACAAAGGCTAAGACAGCCGGATGATTGGTTAGAACTAAACACCACCACAGACAAAATTTCACAAGCACTCTACACAGGATACAGACACGAACGGCTATACATGAGACGGAGAATAGATAGGCAATCACCTACTACACAACACAACACATGGAACACAACTGCTAACTCTGGTGCCTCAACAAAGTCAGAATAAGACAACGTGGATACAGAGAACAATATAAAAGTAGTAATACAACAACGAAAAAAATAAAAGTACATATAGAACATTAGCCAGCGATAGAATAGTATAAGGATTTTAACTGTAGATAAGTAACATGTGAATAATAACAAAGTTTAATTTCATAATGGCTTGCGTTACAGAAACACACTGAACTAAAACTTACCGGGGGGCAAGACTCGACGACCTCTCGAGGCTCCCCTCCCACAGGAAAAGCCACGTCGTTACCAATAATTATACAAGAACGTCATACTACTGTCAAATGCCATCCAAGCTTTAAATATATCATTGTAGATCATTTTTATAATGCATTACTAGAAATTACACTATAACAGTAAAATTAATGTGATAAAAGTAAACTAATTTATTACATATAATGAAAAATTTTGAATAACAGAATACAGCACAATTTGTACTTATATCTAAGCAAACTGCTGCTCCATATGGGACTGACTTGAAGTTCTTCCGATGCCGTCCCACCTGCATAAGTCATGTAGTGGGACACCATCGTCTATTAACACCCACTCCTACGATCTACTAGATGCTTCTTAAATAACCAAATTGTTTCTGTTTTCTTTCCCTCAAATTACGTCTATTTTATACCAGTATTAAATCATTATTGTTACGCTCGTTCTGTTGCTCAAAATAAGTTATTTTAGAAATATGAAACAATGTACTGTAACATGTGAAATGTACGACCTACTTTTTAAAATAGGCAGCAGGTTTTTAAAACATACAATAAATGAAACTAGATGTCCCACGCTGAGACAACCAGTTTCGTTCTGAACGCACACAGATAGAATCTTCTGTGGCGCACATGTTGAATATATTTTCCTTCCTGGGAGTGGAGTGAAAAGGTTCGCTTTTTAGCAGATGACACTATTGTGCCCAAATGCAGAAATCTGACTGTTTCTCCAGAAAGCAATGGACGCCACAGATAAGCATCTCGAAGACTGGTTGGGGCCCTGCAGTTTTGGGCTTTTGAAAACATGCGACACTGCTGAACGTACTGACTCTGCAAAAAACAAATTTTGACCCGATCTAAGAACCGCCAGTATTTGTTAACATAAATAAACTGAAGGTTAGAAAGAGAAATAGGATGGTTACGACGAAGATGACCTCATTGGTCACAGAGAGAAAGAGAGTGAGTAGAGTGTTTTTTGCTGTGGAAGATTGTAGGACGAAATCAGTCAGCTAGAGGAAGGGAACTAGCGTTTTTAAGAAGCATTTTTATCGGTTGACTCTCGGAGGATACAGAGCCTAGTCAATCTGAATTTAGTAAGACATGCAAAGGTGGCGACGTGAGGTTTCCCTTCCACGCTGAGAGTCGACATCTGTTCCGCCAGTCCTCCACATCACGTGACCTGATGATGTATAAGGTACTTGGAAAAATGTTGTGCTGATCTGCACTTAGCCGCTGACAAGGGTCGTTGGCTCCACCAGTGAATGGTTCTGCAGTCACTACAACCTCCACCTGAAATACCATGGTGAGATCGAACTACAACTGCGAGACGATGTGTAGGGATGTTAAAGAGATTCTCTAGTAATTCGATTACCTCAAGCTTCGGTCTGGAGACTTGTATGTTAACGGTAATAAACAGTCTGCTTTCGCTCCAGCAATGTGACATATTCCCTTCTTTAGTACTATCTATTTTCAGTTAACATCACAAGAGTAACAGGCCACTTCACGAATACAATTGATTCAGTTGCGCGATTACAAGCGTATTCCTCCCCCCCCCCCCCCACCCCCACCCCCAAGACCTCTGTGTCAAATAAGACAAAGCATATAACAAATGTTTATGTCGCCATTGTTTTTCATTTGTTTTGTCAATAATATTATCACAATAGGTTTAAATAACTTATCTGCTACTAGTCACGATTTTCTTTATTTTATTTTTCACACGACGCGTTTCGGGAACTGATTCCCATTTTCATGTGCGTTTTTTGTGTTTGTTATGTAATTCCTATGAGATGTTGTCGATGTGTGAGATTCTGCTTCATTTCGTTGTCTTTAATGCAATATATGAGAAAATACGCGATTTTTTACTTGGTTGCCGGCGGCAGTGGCCGTGCGGTTCTAGGCGATACAGTTTGGAACCGCGCTGCTGCTACGGTCGCAGGTTCGAATCCTGCCTCGGGCATGGATGTGTGTTATGTCCTTAGGTTAGTTAGGTTTAAGTAGTTCTAGGGGACTGATGACCTCAGAAGTTAAGTCCCATAGTGCTCAGAGCCATTTGAACCATTTTTTTTTTTTTTTTACTTGGTTGTTGATCTTTTTGTGAAGTTAGTGGCGAAATTTAGAAGAATTTGTACCTACAATTTCCTTATGATGCATTTGTGCAGAGTCTCACACACACTAAACATCACACACAACTTGTTGTACACTTTTAAACATCCAAAACACTATACATGAACAAAATAGTTACACAGATGCTCCTACAAGTAGTCAACAGAGATGACATTATAGGCCCTCCACAGAGTATGATATGCTTTTGTACAGAGGTTATTTACCTTAACAATTTAGATCATAATTAAATTACGTCTATTTTACAATTGCGCAAGACTGTCGACTACTGGGTTGTCCGTGGTGAGAGGGAACGCCTGAAATCTGGTACTCTAAGCTCACTCTCGATTCTGCGGATTTCTAAATACTGAATTCACCAAACGATTTCCGAAACTGAATGCCCCATGTTTCTAGCTCCAACTACCATTTAAAGTCTGTTAATTCCCGTCTTGCGGTCATACTCACTTTGGACACCTTTCGACACGAATCGCCTGAGTACCAACGATAGCTCCGCCTTTGTACTGTCCTTTAATACCTTGTGTATGGGATACTGCCGCCGTCTATATATGTGCATATCGCTATGCGATGATTCTGTCAGCCCAGTGTATATCATCAACAATCGATTTTATCAGAGAAAAGACAATGGTCGATACTGCAAGCCACTTTCGACATGTTAAGTACAATAAAAAACAAATAAAAATCATTACACTGTGCTGTTGATATGTCTTGAGGTAAGAGAATAGTACGAGTATAGTAATATTCGTATTAATCACCAGTGTTACGCACAAAGTGAGGTAACTTTAGCAGGCAATAATGCACGTCTTTCCCTTGTGTCTTAAACGATGAAGGTGTGATAAACAGGTCTCATAGTAGACGAGCGGACCGACGTCACTGTTGTGTGTGCAGGCGTCTGGAAAGTGACGGCCCTAGAGGCAGTCGCCTCGATTACACGTGAGCGGCGTCTACGTGTGCGTCGGCGCCGCCAACGCGTCCCGCCGCTACCTGGGTCGACCGGCGCTCGCTGCGCCGCGGCCGTATGCAATATTCATGCCGCGCCAGCCCGCATATCGATCACCGCGGCCGACGCTACCGACGCCGCCGACGCCCCGTATTTAGCGGCGCGTCCGTCCTGCCGCAGGACCAGCGCCGCCTCGCAGTAAATTTCCTCAGACGAAAGGACTAGCAATCCACGTGCTCCCAGCACGCATTCGTCCTCAGAAGAAACTTAGATACTTGCTGAAGCATGTCATCAAACGTCCTCTTCACCTGTAATTACACCGTCTGAAACAAAAGTTAGAACTCAAGGGAAGACGACGGCGATTTTTGTCCTGAGCCCTGTGCGGCATGTGTCCATGCCGTTTATTGCTTGTCAACTTGTCTTTACGGTACTGCCGCCTGGTTTTCTGTCCGATTTACTGGCGTTACTACACTGCCGGCCATTAAAATTGTTACACCAAGAAGAAGTGCAGATGATAAACAGGTATTCATTGGACAAATATATTATACTAGAACTGACATGTGATCACATTTACACGCAATTTGGGTGCATAGATCCTGAGGAACCAGTACCCATAACAACCACCTATGGCCGTAATAACGGCCTTGATACGCCTGGGCATTGAGTCAAACAGAGCATGGATGGCGTGTACAGGTACAGCTGCCCATGCAGCTTGAACACCATACCACAGTACATCAAGAGCAGTGACTGGCGTATTGTGACGAGCCAGTTGCTCGGCCACCATTCACCAGACGTTTCAAATTACTGAGAGATCTGGAGAATGTGCTGGCCAGGGCAGCAGTCGAACATTTTCTGTATCTAGAAAGGCCCGTACTGGACCTGCAACATGCGGTCGTGCATTATCCTGCTGAAATGTAGGGTTTCGCAGAGGTCGAGTGAGGGGTAGAGCCACGGGTCGTAACCCATCTGAAATATAACGTCTACTGTTCAAAGTGCCGTCAATGCGAACCAAATGTGTCCCAGACGTGTAATCAATGGCACCCCATACCATCACGCCCGGTGATACGTCAGTATGGCGATGACGAATACACGCTACCAATGTGCGTTCACCGCAATGTCGCCAAACACGCGTGCGACCATCATGATGCTGTAAACAGAACATGGATTCATCCGAAAAAATTACGTTTTGCCATTCGTGTACCCAGGTTCGTCGTTGAGTACACCATCGCAGGCGCTCCTGTCTGTGATGCAGCGTTAAGGGTAACCGCAGCCATAGTCTCCGACCTGATAGTCCATGCTGCTGCAAACGTCGTAGTACTGTTCTGCAGATGGTTGTTGTCTTGCAAACGTCCCCATCTGTTGACTCAGGGATCGAGACGTGGCTGCACGATCCGTTAGAGCCATGCGGATAAAATGCTGTTACCTCGACTGCTAGTGATACGAGGTCGTTGGTATCCAGCACGACGTTCCGTATTACCCTCCTGGACCCACCGATTCCTTATTCTGCTAACAGTCATTGGATCTCGACCAACGCGAGCAGCAATGTCGCGATACGATAAACCGCAATCGCGTTAGGCTACAATCCGACCTTCATCAAAGTCGGAAACGTGATGGTACGCATTTCTCCTCCTTACACGAGGCATCACAACAATGTTTCACCAGGCAACGCCGGTCAACTGCTGTTTGTGTATGAGAAATCGGTTGGAAACTTTCCTCATGTCAGCACGTTGTAAGTGTCGCCACCGGCGCCATCCTTGTGTGAATGCTTTGAAAAGCTAATCATTTGCATATCACAGCATCTTCTTCCTGCTGGTTAAATTTCGCGTCTGTATCATGTCATCTTCGTGGTGTAGTGTAAGTTGCTGGTTTGCTTGCCCCTGAGTGGTTGCAGCAGCAGCTCTTATCGATATGTGCACTGTCTTACTATCTCTGGAGCGATCGCTAGTATTTCCAGGTCGTCCTCTGTCGTAGTTTAGTCGGGATTCAGCTACAGTGAGGCCTGCACAGCCAGTACTCGCCCGACCGCTGGCCACACATGCACTGTCCGACTGAGGAGACTGGAGCGGGAACGACCGTTGGTTGGTCGTCGGTCGGTCATTTCATCGGGCGACCTGTATTTGGTCTTTTTACTGTTTCTGGGCCTCGTCAGTTGGTCATCTTGCCGGACCTGGGTCGGTGCTTTCCTTGTGCCGAGGTGTCGGGTGGCGAATGGGCAAGTTTTAACCTCTGCATGGTTGGGTCCGAGGCGGTGTTCCCGGGTCGCCGGGTCTCATAGTTCCGAACGGACATGGAGTGAGTCGGGATGCAGCTGCATTGAGGTCGGGACAGCCAACACTCTCCCGGCTGTTGCTGTTTGCGTGGGGACGACCTTGGTAGGTCGTTCGGTTGGTCGTCTTAAATTAAAACCGCTTCGGGTTTTCTGTGTGTGTCAACTTGTCATTCGTCCTGGTTGTTCCACGTTGATTGCTTTTACGATTGTTCGAGTTCTTGTGGAAGTGTTTTCGTGGAACTGTGTCTAGCTTGTGTAATTTCGACTGAGCAGTTATGTTAATGCTGTCTGCCTACTGGAGTAGGCAGTCGGTCGGTTGGGACAGTGCAGCGAGGAAGTCTCACAGCTAGGGCATTGGCGTAGTGCTGCGCACTCGCCGTGTTGATGCTGTCCGTACCGCGTGTAGTTTGACAGCTTTTGGTGTTGTACATATTTTTGAGTGGTTATTGTGCCTTGACTGTTTTTAGACGACAATTTTGAAGACGTAGGGCTGCTGGTATCTTTGTCCTCGGCTGATATTTTCCGTTGTCGTGTCGTTGGTCGGCGCAGCGGAATTGATTAGGTTTGTTGGCCGTTCCTTCAGCCGTCCCTGGGTCGGGTTGCCATCCGATTATTTAATCTTACTTTTGACTGCCTGTCTCACCTAACTTAACGTTAGAGTTACCTCCTCAGGGCGACCCTTGGAACACTTCTGAGCACCATTGTTCTGTGGGTTTTAGATTGTGATTTTCTTTCAGTCTGAAGTACTGTGCGAGGCCTTCAGCCGTCTTAAATTAAAACTTTTAAGATACTTGTTTACACTACTTTTGTTTAGAAAAAGGAAAGAGGAAATTTGCTCTATTGGAAAGGCCTTAAGCCTTGAGTTGTTTTATGTTCAGTATGTGGCATTTAGCCGAGCTTTTACGTGAAATACCCAACTGGCCATTAAAATTGCTACACCACGAAGACGACGTGCTACAGGCGCGAAATTTAACCGACAGGAAGAAGATGCTGTGATATGCAAATGATTAGCTTTTCAGAGCATTCACACAAGGCTGGCGCCGGTGCCGACACCTACATGAAAGGAAAGTTTCCAACCGATTTCTCATACACAAACAGCAGTTGATCGGCGTTGCCTGGTGAAAAGTTGTTGTGATGCCTCGTGTAAGGAGGAGAAATGCGTACCATCACGTTTCCGACTTTGATAAAGGTCGGATTGTAGCCTAACGCGACTGCGATTTATAGTATCGCGACATTGCTGCTCGCGTTGGTCGAGATCCAATGACTGTTAGCAGAATAAGGAATCGGTGGGTCCAGGAGGGTAATACGGAACGTCGTGCTGGATACCAACGACCTCGTATCACTAGCAGTCGAGGTAACAGCATTTTATCCGCATGGCTCTAACGGATCGTGCAGCCACGTCTTGATCCCTGAGTCAACAGATGGGGACGTTTGCAAGACAACAACCATCTGCAGAACAGTACTACGACGTTTGCAGCAGCATGGACTATCAGGTCGGAGACTATGGCTGCGGTTACCCTTAACGCTGCATCACAGACAGGAGCGCCTGCGATGGTGTACTCAACGACGAACCTGGGTACACGAATGGCAAAACGTAATTTTTTTCGGATGAATCCATGTTCTGTTTACAGCATCATGATGGTCGCACGCGTGTTTGGCGACATTGCGGTGAACGCACATTGGTAGCGTGTATTCGTCATCGCCATACTGACGTATCACCGGGCGTGATGGTATGGGGTGCCATTGATTACACGTCTGGGACACATTTGGTTCGCATTGACGGCACTTTGAACAGTAGACGTTATATTTCAGATGGGTTACGACCCGTGGCTCTACCCCTCACTCGACCTCTGCGAAACCCTACATTTCAGCAGGATAATGCACGACCGCATGTTGCAGGTCCAGTACGGGCCTTTCTAGATACAGAAAATGTTCGACTGCTGCCCTGGCCAGCACATTCTCCAGATCTCTCAGTAATTTGAAACGTCTGGTGAATGGTGGCCGAGCAACTGGCTCGTCACAATACGCCAGTCACTACTCTTGATGAAATGTGGTATGGTGTTGAAGCTGCATGGGCAGCTGTACCTGTACACGCCATCCAAGCTCTGTTTGACTCAATGCCCAGGCGTATCAAGGCCGTTATTACGGCCAGAGTTGGTTGTTCTGGGTACCGATTTCTCAGCATCTATGCACCCAAATTGCGTGAAAATGTAATCACATGTCAGTTTTAGTGTAATATATTTGTCCAATGAATACCCGTCTATCTTCTGCATTTCTTCTTGGTGTAGCAATTTTAAGGCCTTCAGCTGCGTGTATCCCTTAAGACAATTTTAAGAACTTGTGTTCGGGCCTTCAGCCGTATTGATTTGAATGCTTTTAAGGGCAGGTGTGATTAAGTGTTTTAGGAAAATAAAGATTGTGTGCTTTGTGCAACTAATAGTAACTGATCTTGGCCCCTTATCCTCATCCGCTCTGTCCTGCGAAACCAGAGTTCAGGTATGATGGTATTATATGCCACCTGGAGGATATTTGATGTACTGATAATGCTTTCAGCGTCTTCCGCCAACATATAGCGTAGTAGCATAGCTACTGTCTGTGTTTAAACTTTAATAGGTAATATTGACAAAAATGGTTGGTTCAAATGGCTCTGAGCACTATGGGACTTAACTGCTGTGGTTATCCCTAGAACTTAGAACTACTTAAACCTAACTAACCTAAGGACATCTCACACATCCATGCCCGAGGCAGGATTCGAACCTGCGACCGTAGCGGTCGCGCGGTTCCAGACTGTATCGCCTAGATCCGCTCGGCCACCCTGCCGGCGGATGTTCACCGGCAGGGGGGTTAGTGTGGTGCAAACGCGTGAATCAAGCAGGCAACCATTGTACAGAGAGACACTCGTGCTTCATACAGCCAACTGACCGAGTTTGAAAGGGGGTCAAATTGTTGTCTTCCGAGAGGCGGGATGGTCCTATTGGAGAATTTCCATACATGTTGGACGTGCTGCAACGATGCTGGTATCAGTAATCACCTGAACATTCCCAATTCCTTAGAAGAGTTTCTGGACGACCACGCAGCACAGACGTCAGCCAGGATCGTCGTGTTGTAGTGGCTGCAGAGGCAGATCGTACAGCTAATACAGCACAGATAAGAGTGCATGTGTGCCCAGGAGTGTCAACGCAAACTGTTGCGAACCGATTATCAGCAGTGGGACTACAGGCAAGCACACCTCTATCCCGTCTTCCTCTGACGCCACAGCATCGACGTGCACGGCTCGATTGATGCCGTAAAAGGATCGCTTGGAAGATGGAATGGCGCGCATTTGTCTCCAGCCATGAAAGCAGCGTCAGCCCGCACGCAATTGATGGTTGTTTGCGTGTACCAAGTACACCTGGTGGGTGCCGTCTTGCAGGCTGCATTCGTCCAAGACACACTGACTACAACCTAGACCTTATGGTAAAGGGGTGCGGTAAGCTACAACTCTCATTCGCCGGCCGCGGTGGTCTCGCGGTTCTAGGCGCGCAGTCCGGAACCGTGCGACTGCTACGGTCGCAGGTTCGAATCCTGCCTCGGGCATGGATGTGTGTGATGTCCTTAGGTTAGTTAGGTTTAAGTAGTTCTAAGTTCTAGGGGACTGATGACCACAGCAGTTGAGTCCCATAGTGCTCAGAGCCATTTGAACCCCATTACAACTCTCATTCAACTTTGGTGTTTGTGGAGTACATGCTAACCAGCGCTCTGTAAGAGCAGAATGTTCTTAGACCCATTCCTTTGCCGTTCTTGCAAGAGGAAGGTGATGTGTTGTTCCAACAAACTAATGCTTCCTAACACACTGCATGTAAAATTCAACGCACTCTACAAGACGTGCAGCATTTTCCCTGGCTAGCACGATGTCTGGACTTGTCTTCAATAGAGCACGTGCGGGATATGGTGGGAGGCGTAGTGACTCGACAACCAACAACTCTTACATAACTACGTTACAAGTCGATCAGGGGTTGCAACACGTATCCCAGGACAATATGCACTATCTGTACAATCGACTGGATGCCAAAGACAGCGCTTCCATTGCAGCCCGTGGAGGCTACGCCAATTACAAATAAGGGTGTTTCAGCATGGGTCGATGCCTGGTACCTCAGTACCACTTGTGCTATTGATCTGTCAATGTAATCATTTCACGTGGTCCATATGCACAGTACCAAAAATAAATGCTGAGTGAATTGGAAACCTCTCTAACGATGCACTACTTTCTTTCCGGCAGTATATAAGAGACGATCAAAAAGTTTCGAAGGGTTGGTTCAAATGGCCTTGAGAACTATGGGACTTAGTTTCTGAGGTCATCAGTCCCCTAGAACTTAGAACTACTTAAACCTAACTAATCTAAGGGCATCACACACATCCATGCCCGAGGCAGGATTCGAACCTACGACCGTAGCATTCGCGCGGTTCCGGACGTTTCGAAGGGCTTCTAGTCGAGAAGCGGTAGGCTACTCACACAAAATCGCCGTGATCAATGAGATTCTGGTCGTGTGTGAAGTATGTTAGCGGCAAGAAACAATCAATGCCTTCTCTGCACGATAGCAACGGAGATACTATCGAAGACAGTGCTGCCAAAGCAAACTTACTAAACACAGCCTTCCGAAATGCCTTCACAAAAGACGACGAAGTAAATATTCCAGAATTCGAATCGAGAATAGCTGCCAACATGAGTAACGTAGAGGCAAATATCCTCGGAGTAATGAAGCAACTCCAATCACTTAATAAAAGCAAGTCTTCTGGTCCAGACTGTATACCAATTAGCTTCCTTTCGGACTGTGCTGATGCATTAGCTCCATATTTAACAATCATGTACAACCGTTCGCTCGACGAAAGATCCGTACCCAAAGACTGGAAAGTTGCACAGGTCACACCAGTATTCAAGAAACATAGTAGGAGTAATCCACTAAATTACAGGCGCATATCGTTAAAGTGGAAATGCAGCAGGATTTTAGAACGTATATTGTCTTCGAACATAATGAACTAACTCGAAGAAAACGGTCTGTTGACACACAGTCAACATGGGTTTAGAAAACATCGCTCCTGTGAAACACAACTAGCTCTTTATTCACATGAAGTGATGACTGCTATTGACAAGGAATTTCAGGTCGATTCCGTATTTCTGGATTTTCGGACGGCTTTTGACACTTTACCACACAAGGGGCTTGTAGTGAAATTGCGTGCTTATGGAATATAGTCTCACTTATGTGACTGTATTTGTGATTTCCTGTCAGAGAGGTCACGTTTCGTAGTAATTGACGGAAAGTCATAGAGTAAAACAGAAGTGATTTCTGGCGTTCCCCATGGTAGTGTTATAGGCCCTTTGCTGTTCCTTATCTATATAAACGATTTGGGAGACAATCTGAGGTTAGGTTGTTTGCGGATAACGCTGTCGTTTATCGACTCATAAAGTCATCAGAAGATCAAAACAAACTGAAAAACGATTTAGTAGAAATATCTGAATGGTGCGAAAAGTGGCAGTTGACCTTAAATAACGAAAAGTGTGAGATCATCCACATGAGTGCTAAAAGGAACTCGTTAAACTTCGGTTACACTATAAATCAGTCTAATCTAAAAGGCGTGAATTCAACTAAATACCTAGGTATTACAATTACGAACAACTTAAATTGGAAGGAACACATAGAAAATGTTGTGGGGAAGGCTAACCAAAGACTGCGTTTTATTGGCAGGACACTTAGAAAATGTACCAGACCTACTAAGGATACTGCCTACACTACGCTTGTCCGTCCTCTTTTAGAATACTGCTGCGCGGTGTGGGATCCTTACCAGATAGGATTGACGGAGTACATCGAAAAAGTTCAAAGAAACACAGCACGTTTTGTATTATCGCGAAATATGGGAGAGAGTGTCACAGAAGTGATACAGGATTTTGGCTACACATCATTAAAAGAAAGGCGATTTTCGTTGCGACGGAATCTTCTCACGAAATTCCAATCACCAACTTTCTCCTCCGAATACGAAAGTGTTTTGTTGACACCGACCTACATAGTGAGGAACGATCACCAAGATAAAATAAGGGAAATCAGAGCTCGTACGGAAAGATATAAGTGATCATTCTTTCCGCGCGCTGTACGAGATTGGAATAATAGAGAATTGTGAAGGTGGTTCGACGAACCCTCTGCCAGGCATTTAAATGTGATTTGCAGATTATCCATGTAGATGTAGATGTAGAGACAATGATTCGACCGACGCACCAGGCTGAAGATACCCGTTTGGTAAAAAACCGCGTCCTGCTGCGTGAGGAAGCCCCTAACTGCCTGCTGCGCATCCTCTACAACAGGAATCGTCTACCCTTACAAGCCTTTTTTAAGGAACCAAAGCTATGATAATCGCGTGGGGAGAGATCACGATTTTATGGCGGCTGCTCGGATGTCTCTCACTTGAGTTGGCATAACATCTGTGTTACGACATTTGCGATAGAGGGACGTGCGTTGTTATGAAGTAGTAGCACCCATTGTCGCGCACCATTTCACGGTGGTCGTCGACAGACAAGCTGCCCCATACACATTCTCCGTTCGCCGATAGATTTCTACCGGTGTTCGTTCTTCGACAGCCAACAAACAAAAGCAGCACGTTGGTCCCGTTTGGACGCATTTAGTAATAATATCGCCATAGTTCGCGTTTCCGCACTGGAAAAACATGACTGTAAAACTAACCCTTTGCATAACATGTCGGTGTTTATATACCCACATCGGTGCCGTGATACGTTGCATATACGCTGCAGCAACATGCGTCTCCAACATCGTTGTTACAGGTAGTCTGCGAAAACCAGTTCATAGATGTTGTCCACTGATGGAATCGGGTGTACAAATGGAGTTAACCCCCCTCAGCGTCAGTTAAGACCTGTAGATAGTATACAAAAGCACTGAAACTTGTAGCGATATCGCAAGGACGGCTGTAGGTAATCCATTTTATTACACTGCTCGTTTTATCACTCAAATCTGAACAGCATATAACTGACTCAGGTTGAAATGTCACAGAACAAAAAAGGAAAGTAACGAAAAGTTTACCCACAGATGGTGCTGTAAGCGCCGTAACATAAACGGGGTTGGCTATTAACGACAGATGAATCGTAGTACGACGACTCTGGTTTGAGTTACACATTACACCATCCGAATTGTTCAAGTTTAGCAGTATACAGTTGTGACACTGTTACTTAGATAAGCGCATCCACCGCGGCAAGGTCGTACCACATTGGATGGGAAAAATCAGTTTTTTATCATCCTGAGGCCAAAAAGGAAAATGAAATTTGTTTTTAATCGTCCTGGGGAAAAAACTGCATAAGAAGCAAATGACGTCGGTTTTGTAATTGACTTTGAGCTGCCACAAGTTGAAACTGAGAAACAGCATGTTCAGAATGCGTTGCACAATACATGCCTTCAGTTCACCTACGTTCGTAATTGGAGCACTGATCACGAACGACATTAACCCCACAACCAGAAATAACATGAATTAAGGTCAGGTGATTTGGACGGTCAGGCCGCATGGAAATGACCGCTGATAATTCTAGAATTTCCGAAATGCCTCTGCAGCAGCCGCTTCACAGACTGTACAATGTGCGGAGGAGTGCCACCTTGCATAAAAATGATCCTACCCGCACACATCCACGTTGGAGAAGTGTTGGAGTAACGCTGCGGCGGAAAAGGCTTTCTTAGCGGTTGCTAATGACGGTACAAGCAACAGGACCTGCAGAACTTACCTCCTTGCAAATATACGGCCCTACGATAAAACAGGCCATCAACCCCCACCACACAGTCAGAAGCAGGACAAGCGCGGCGTCACCCCACTCAGCATGTTTGCCAAATTTGTTCACGATGTCGGTTCCAAGATGGAGGCGATAGATATGACTATGTCGCTACGACGTCATGGCGGGAAGTTCAAATTTTGGGGGGAAAATAGGTGAACTGGGCTACTTCTACAAACCGAACACCCTCCCCTCCTCTCCCCCGTCCCCTCGCCCCCTCCCACAAAAAATGGTGGGAAGTTCAAATATTGACAGAAAAAAGGTCACTTAAGCTACCTCCACTAACCTAAGAAAATGGCGAAAAAATAGGTCACTTGGGCCACCTCCACTAACCTCAATCGTCCGACCGCCACCTCTTCCTTGGTATTGGCGGGAAAAGGACTCAGCCTGTGCTGAGCTGCTGGATAGGAGGGAAGTTAGTCTTTATTTTGCATGTAGTGTTTACTTAAACAATTTGAGGCATTACCGCCATCCAGTGTGTTCACCATGAGGTCCAGAGTCCAACCGACCTAGTACACAGTCCTGTCACCAGAGGGCGCTATCATTCCATGGAAATCTGGGGGGAAAATGGTGGGAAAAGGACTCAGTCTGTGTGGGTGGCTGGATGGGGGGAGAGGAAGGGGTGTACTTTATTTATTTTGGAAAAATTTATTTAGGGGCGGATTTCACATAGTTAATTTATTACAGTGATAAAAAACACTTGCCTGATGTGCTTGGAGTCACAGTAAAAAGTCACAAACCTGCAAACTAGTCGTAAATCACCGAAATAATGAAGTACACTGATGTTCAGATATGCAAACAACTCGTAAATCACCGAAAAAATTAATTTCACACACCATAGACCTGTAAACTACTCGTAGATCACAGAAATAATGCATGTAAAACGCTCTGCAGACACGCTTGCTAATTGTAAAGTGTCGAAATAATGAATTTCACAGCCTACAGACCTACAAACTATTTGTAAATCACCGAAATAATGCAGTTCACTGATGTGCAGACACGAAAATAACTAGTAAATTGTCAAAATAATGCATGGAAAATGCTCTGCAGACGCATTTGCTAGTTATAAACTGTCGAAATACAGCTGGCACAGCCCACAGACATGTTCACAAAATAATGCAACACATACGAAAACAATTTGTAAATTGTCAAAAAATAATGTGTGTGTAACCCTGTGCAGCCGCGTGGGATTAGCCGAGCGGTCTGGGGCGCTGCAGTCATGGACTGTGCGGCTGGTCCCGGCGGAGGTTCGAGTCCTCCCTCGGGCATGGGTGTGTGTGTTTGTCCTTAGGATAATTTAGGTTAAGTAGTGTGTAAGCTTAGGGACTGATGACCTTAGCAGTTAAGTCCCATAAGATTTCTCACACATTTGTACATTTTAAAAAAAAAAAAAAAAAAAAAAAAAAAAAAAAAAAAAAAAAAAGAAAAAAAAAAACACTGTGCAAACACGCTCACAACAGCTAAACAGCCGAAAATGATGAAGTGCACAAACACCCATTGCACATAAAAACATTTTCGAACTATCGTCAACCGCAACATATCAGCGAACTCTTCCCTACAGAGCCCCGAGGTACACATGCAGCGTGGTACGCTCACACCGGTCCCATACGCGAGACTCCTCTGGGTTGACTGTCGCTTGTTTGGATTACCGATGGATCAAGTGTAGTTGGGCCCACCACCTGTCTTACCTAAGTGAACGTTAATGTTTCGAGGGCAGCCCCCCCCCCCCCCCCGCCCGCGTCCCACTCTGGAGGCGTCTGAGTGCCGTTGTCTATATTGTCCTTTTCATGGGTGTTTAATGGTCTGTTGGTAATCTATTACAGAGAATGCTTTAAAAGAAAAAAAAATTATTGTGTTTTATGTAAATCAATTTATGTAAATCAATTGTGGACCTTCAGCCGCTTAAAACCTTATTCTTAAATTTAGTTATTGTCGTTGCGGTGCTTTTTTATTTAGTGTGTGTCCTCCCATTGAAAACTTAAAGGTATAGGTGTTTTTGGATTTTTAGAAAATCAGCTGTGGGTCTTCAGACGCTTAAAGCCTTATTCTCAAAATTTCCCCTTAAACGAAAACATTGCAGCCTTCTGCTTTAAAAGATTATGGTAATTTACATTAAAATTTTGAAAATTAATTGTGGCCTTCAGCTGTTTGTGTTGCACCTTGTACATGTTAATTCTATCCACTTTTGCCTTGAGGCTTTCCGCCTAGCTGTGATTTATATATAATTTGCAATTTTAACTGCATGTCTTCAGTCATTTGAAATTTATCTTATCGCTTTTTAAGATTTATTGTTTGGAGGCCTTCAGCCGTGAAAGAATTCGATTTTGAAACTCGTAGTTGTAAAGGTTCAGCCATGTACCGTTTTGGTTTAAAGGTGTTATTAAATTACAATAAATTACTATTTTGAAGTGAAAGTGACGACACGTTATTTGGCTCTTTCCACAACCCTAATCACCTGTTCTGTCCAGCGGGTTTAGCGGGCGTCTCAATCTGCATTCCCCATCTGCCACATTGCTGTAGAAAAAAAAATATGTTTCAGTTTTTTGCAATCATTTTCTCCAGACACTTAGCAGGCATTGGACGAAATTTTTTCATGCTCTATTTTTCATACTCTTGATCATCTGTAGGGCTACTGGTGCACAGTCACAGTTCTTGCGTTCCTGTAAAGTAGCTTTACCAATGGCGGCAGCGTGTGATCTTTTGTGGATCCAGTCACGTAGTCATGTTAAGAAAAAGCCGTGTGGCACCCCTGTATTGGTGTGTATATTCTGATGCTTACAGCGCCATATATTCATCAACTGTTTTTTTCCATGAACTTCTCCCCTGCATCAATAATATGCAGTTCAATTCTGACGCCACTGTGGTTCTCTTTCTAAAGTATCTTGAAACTGAAACCTCAGTTGTGGGCAATCTGTATAACATTCATACTCTGTTTCCTGTGCCGCGCCATTCGCCGATGACTACCGATCAAATCGTGTACTATAAGAAGCAACAGACAACAGCCGAGGTCCGCTCTCTCCACCGCAGGAAAACAATCTGCCTAATAACGTTCGTCACTCGTGCCATTCTGGAAAACAAATGGCTTTAAAATTGTGATGCAATATCATGCTTAGTAGAGTCAAATCGAAACACAATGGGTCCTGGACAGCAAAACACACCTGTACAGCCGTGGCCGAATGTCGGTCTGACTCACAGTAGGACGCGCCATTATATCCAGAAAACGTTTTGCTAAATGACTTTGCTCACTGATACATACGCAATTAAATTGTAACAAAATTTTTAGTACATACTGCAGCTAGTTAACCCTTGATACTGACTGTAAATGGTTCATTCCAGTCTAATTTTATGTAATTAGAAAATCTAAGGACGCAGAATCACTTCGTTACAAGTCTGCGTAGAAATATGCGCAATGAATAGCGGAGTGGTGATCCCAGTACCTCTCAATAGATGAACAACGATCTGATCGATGACTGACGGTTGGTAGTCTGGCTTATGAATTTCCTTGTGTTTGATGCATCTGTATTTTACAATTTCCACAGAAATTCGTAAGGTGGTTATCGAAAACTGTTCCCAGCTAACACATTGAGCAAAGTGTTCCGGCTTAACCACAAACTCTGTCACGACGACGAAGATCGCAAGAGCAAAGAAGGCGGTGAGACGATGACAGCCAAAGCCCCTGACAAGGACCGAACCACGAGCGCCCTCTAGCCGAAGAGAATATAAGCGCCGCTCCTGCCTGCCTCGGTCGGACAGTATTCGGACAGTTAGCAGACGAGCACAGTATTCAGACAGTATTAGCACAGTACTAGCTGTTAACACTACAACAGCAGTGACATGTGATCCATATCAATTTGTTTACATGCACCTTGTATATAGCAAACGACTCTGATTTATATTGCATGTTGCCCATCGCTTGCGACAAATGGTTCAAATGGCACTGAGCACTATGGGACTTAACTTCTGAGGTCATCAGTCGCCTAGAACTTAGAACTACTTAAACCTAACTAAACTAAGGACATAACACACATCCGTGCCCGAGGGATGATTAGAACCTGCGACCGTAGCGGTCGCGTGGTTCCAGACTGTAGCGCTTGCGACACCATTGTAAATTCAAAGTGAAGTATTGTCAATCTTCCATCTTGTAATAAAAACTATTAATGTGATTAGCTTGAATTGTTGTACAGCGCTCCGAGAACGCAGCATCCTTTAGACACTCTATACGAGGCGCGTGGACAGGACACAAACGTCAAGCGGACGAGCGTTTTTCTACCCCTACGAACAACTCGAACAAGAGATGTTTTCTGACACTGTCAAGTGCGAATACACGTGGATATTCTGTAACAATACAGAACCAAAACCATAGTAAATCCCGGACTGCCATTCGAACGAAAAATTCACGTACCGTAGTACTCTTGCTCGAATCGAAAAATGATGGCTACGTATTCGAAAGAGGGGAGTTTAAATTTTTGACAGGGCGGACACATTCAGGTTTTCCGTGATTTTTCCATTATTAACTTTACATTAATACAAGAAAAATTCATGTTAATTGACCGTGACTGGATTCCTTAACCATCCGGATCTAATACAGACTTATTATCCGTCTCTAATGACTTCAGTTTCAGTTGCACCATAATCTTGCTTCAGTCACTATTTTACTTTTTACTTTCGTTGTTCTAACGTGTAAGCTCATTTAAGGGAGTATTCGACAGAAACGGAAGGTTGTGTCTCACAATTATTTGTCCGCAAAAATCGGTATTAAAAGCTTTCTTCGCTACTTTGAAGTAGCCATGTCGGTAGAAACAGCAGAGGAATCAAAATCTGTAAGAAAAGTTATATATTTACTTCAAACGAGCCAGCGTATAAAAAAAAGTACAAGAGAAGGAACTTTTATTACATCCACCGGACTAAGTCGTAGTTGTTCAAATAACCTCGTTAACAAATTCCGAGCCGGTAGTTAAGCGAGTTTACGCTCCTAGTTTACATTGCACTTGCTACGCTGCCCGTAATACTTAATTAGCGGAGAGCGCAGTGTCCGTTACGCGGTAGAGTCTACTCTTGCTGTACAAATCTTCTGCTGTATCTTACCTGCACGGCGTACAATGCTGCCCTAGATAAATAATTACGCTCTCTTTGCAACTTACATTCTTTCTTCCTCCAATTTTTATCTCATCCTCAAGTGTTTATTGCGCAGGTCACTTTTATAATGAACAGTTTTCCGCATCAGGTACCGGTACTGAAATGTGTACGTAACATCAAAACGTGGTACATCATAACAGTCTGAAGCACAGTACGAAGTATTATTGATCTTAAATGCATTTACCTGTATTCCGTTCTCATACATTTGAGCTATGGTTGCGCAAACGAAGTAACAACAGACATCGTTTGATGTCTACTGATGCGTGCATACTAAGTTTATTACGTTTTACGGGTATTCATTCAACGGGAAGTACTAGAAGCGAGTGATTTTGCGACATAGTTAACAGACAATATGCTTTTGTAAGAAGAGAGATTTTTAAATCCCACACAGTGGCCATTATGTGGGTTTTCTTTATTATTGAGCAACATGAAAAAAACGTAAATTAGTTACAAGCTACGGCGAGCACACACTTTATTCACCCATGTAAACATCCCTACAGGTATTGGGAATTACGTTATGACATGTTCAGTACGCCTGCCATAATTGGTGATGTGGCTCAGACAAATAGGGAAATTCTGTATTACGCGCTGAAATGTCGGACCATCGATGCTCTCGATGACCTTCTGAGTGGCTGTTTTGAGCTCAAAAAATGTTTTGGGGTTATTTCTGTACACTGTGTCTTTAATATAGCCACACAAAAAGGAGTCGCATGCGTTCATATGCGGAAAACCGTGGCGGCTAATCGAGGCCTCTGGATACCCCAGTGCCAGAACGCGGTCCCCAAAGTACTCCTCCAGAACATAAAACACTCTCCTGCTTCGATGGGATCGTGCTCCGTCTTGCATGAACGACATGTTGTCAAAATCAGGGTCACTTTGGATAGTGAGGATGAAATCATTTTCCGAAATCTTCACCTGCCGTTCGGTAGTCACCGTGCCATCAAGGAATATCGCACCGATTATTCCTTGACTTGATGTTTCACACCACACAGTTAACCGTTGTGGGTGAAGAGACTTCTCCATCGAAAGTGAGGATTCCCTGTGCTTTAAGATCGCCAATTTTTCTTATTAACGAACCCATCCAAATAAAAGTGGGCTTCGTCGCTAAACCAAACAACAATACGCATACTAATTCCCATCATGCCCCGAGGCCAGACGTGCATTTTGAAAGTCGTAAAGCAAACCGTTCAGAATTTATGACGATTTTATTTCATATAGTTCAATAACTGTCACCCTGTATGTTATTTCAGGTAAATATCAGCAGTTCGGCTTGTGGTCGGAATACTGTCCACAGACAGCATCATCATCATCATCATCTTGGACAGTTTCCAGCCACTGGCTGGGTCTGTCGGGAACACAAGCCTCTCCATCGTGTTCTGTCTTTCCACCATTCCCCCTCTTCCACCTTCGTCCAGTTCTCTCCTCTTCTCATCACACATTCCTTCACTCCCTTCACCCATCTATCTCTTGGTCTTCCTCTGGGCCTCTTCCCCTCCAGTTGCAGATCAAACATCCTCTTTGGAATTCTTCCCTCATCCATTCTCTTCATGTGTCCATACCACTGCAGTCTTGATTTTTCTATCCTGTCCTGTACTGGTTCCTCCTTTAGTCTTTCCCTCACATACAAATTTCGCAATCTGTCTCGTCTTGTTACACCCAACCTGCTCCTCTGGAACTTCATTTCACTAGCCTGTATTCTACTTTTGTCGCTTTTGTGCATTACCCATGTCTCATTTCCGTATGTCAATATGGGGACAAAGTAGGTTCGGTATATAATTCCCTTGGATTTCTGTGGCACCTCCTTGCTCCAAATAAGCCCCCTAATGCATTTGTAGAACTGCCCTGCTTTTCTGCACCTTTCATTTATTTCCATTGCGTTTCCCCCCTTACTTTCAATCACGCTTCCCAGGTACTTGAAGTTCTCTACCACTTGTAGTTTTTCCCCTCCACGAGTTATATCCACATTTGGCCTATTCTTCTTCCTTGTTGTGACGATTATTTCACTTTTCTTTGCAGAGAAATGCATTCCATATTGTGCTGCCGTTGCCTCCCATGCATCTAACTGCTCTTGCACCTCCTTCACGCAATTTCCCCATAACATCAGGTCATCGGCAAAAAGCACTGCTTTCATTTTATGATCTCCAATTGCATCTGATACTTGCTGTAGGATTTCATCCATAACAATAATAAACAATAAAGGCGAAAGTGCACTTCCCTGTCGCAGCCCATTTTCCAGCTTGAACCATGCAGTACGTTCCCTCCCCACTTTCACACAACTCTCACTTCCCTCATACATTTTTCTGACTTTTCGTGTTATCTCTTCATCTATCCCTTTTGCGTTCAGCACATCCCAGAGCTTGTCCCTACAGATACTGTCATACGCCTTCTCAATATCCAAAAAGGCCATGATTAAGTCCTTCCCGTACTCATAGTGCCTTTCCTGCAGTTGCCTTACCGCAAATATGAGGTCCGTTGTTGATCTTCCCTGTCTGAAACCGTACTGCTCCTCTTGCAGTCTACATTCAATACTGCTTCTTATTCTCTTCTCCAGCATCTTTTCATAGATTTTTCCACAGTGGCATAGCAGGGTGATTCCTCTGTAGTTCTCACATCTCCTTTTATCCCCTTTCTTGAAGATCGGGACTATAATTCCTTTCTTCCAATCCTCAGGAATTCTGTTCTCCTTCCACACCACCCTCAGCACTCTGTATAGCCACTGGGTTCCTACTTCTCTCCACAGACTGCAGCAGTTGTAAAATTATTTTTGTTTTCTGTGCTTGCTTCCTTCCCTTTATTAATTAAGGGGTAATATTCTGTGACGAAGCGGTAGATATACACTCTATTTATTTTTATTTGTGTGGGTGACTAGTCTTTGTTCTGGGCCGCTGATAATTCTCCGACTGTGGCAAACTCTTCGCCTCAGATTAGCACTTAGGCGGGACTTCCTCAGTTATTGGTTGCAGATATTCCACTTTCTGTCCCTCCTTCAGTTTTTTCCCTCTGCAGCTCCTTCAAGTAGCGTGATGTATTAACAGATGTCCTGGCATCGGTCTCTTCTTCTTGTTAATGTCTTTCAGACATTCATTTCCACGGCGATTGCCGGCCGCGGTGGCCGAGCGATTCTAGGCGCTTCAGTCTGGAACCTCGCGACTGCTACGGTCGCAGGTTTGAATCCTGCCTCGGACATGGATGTGTGTGGATGTCCTTAGGTTAGTTAGGTTTAAGTAGTTCTAAGTCTAGGCGACTGATGACCCATAGTGCTCAGAGCAATTGGAACCATTTGCGCCCTCGGCGATTCTGCAGAAAACCACCTCATTTCTCGTCGGAACTGTACACCTAATCTTCAATATCCTTACATAGCATCAAATCTCAGACGGTATATCTGGTGTTAATACATGGAGCTCGAGTAGGCCACTGTTTAATGATGTGGATATTCTTACACTTGCACAGCAGTTTCTCCCTTTGCTTGGTATGCGATTGTTTTCGAAAAACAAAACTTAATTCAGTGAACAGAAGATGTGAGGCAGGATCATTTTGCAGTGAGCACATACTTAGCCACTGTTCAGAAGAGGGTAGAACACTCAGCAGAATACATTTTAGACAGGCTTCCAAAAGATCTGGAACCTTTTGGTGACAAATCGAAGGTTTTGCTGTTAACCTTCAAACTCTAGATCACCTGAAGGATGTCAGTGGACTATAAATCACTGAAGTGAATGGGCTAGGAAGCCATTTCTCAATGACACTCTGCCCCAATGCTGCCTATGGCGCACGGGATCCCGAGACGCTGTCATGCGTTCTTGGCCTCCAATATTGCCAGACATGTCTTCATTCAATTTTTTTCTTGTGAAGTTATGCGAAGGAAACTGTGATCACCTCCCCTTTACCTCGTGACATACACCAACTGAAGAACAGAATAACAGCCGCCATAACTTCTGTAAAAGCAGACAGTGTATAGTTTATGACGAATTGAGCTATCACCTAGATGTTGTTCTTGCTGCTGCTGATGGAAATACACAGCATTTGTGATAACATATCCGAAACTTTAAGATTTTTTTGAGTATTTTGCAGTTCATCCCTTGTTTGTAATAAGTTTTTATCAATAAACATGGAATTCTGAAATCATGTCATTCTTTTCAAACACTCTACATTATAGATACTAGTAGCAACTGAGAGTTGTCAGAGCATCAGCACTGAAGAGGATGCATATTTCAGAATGAAATTTTCACTCTGCTGCGGAGTGTGCGCTGATCTGAAACTTCCTGGCAGATTAAAATTGAGTGCCGGAACGAGACTCGAACTCAAGACCATTGCCTTTCGCGGGCAAGTGTTCTTGAGTCTGAGCTACCCAAACACGACTCAGGTTCTTTATTCACAGCTTTAATTCTGCCAGTACCTCGTCTCCTACCTTCCAACTTTCACAGCAGCTCTCCTGCGAAACTTACAAACTAGCACTTCTGGAAGAAAGGATATTGCGGAGAATGTCTTGGCCACAGCCTGGGAGATGTTTCTAGAACGAAAGAAAGTTTCTTATCAGTGCACACACCGCTGCAGAGTGAAAATTTCATTCTGGAAGCATCCCCCAGGCTGTGGCTAATCCATGTCTCCGCAATATCCTTTCTTCCAGGAGTGCTAGTTCTGCAAGTTCCGTAGGAGAGCTTCTGTGAAATTTGAAAGGTAGCAGACGAGATACTGGCAGAATTAAAGCTGTGAGGACGGAACGTCAATCGTGTTTGCGTAGCTCAGACGGTAGAGCACTTGTCTGCGAAAGGCAAAGGTCCCGAAACAGTTTTAATCTGCCAGGAAGTTTCAGGATATATGTTGTTTACCTGATTCAACCATACAGCAGGGCTTTGGTTGCTAGTAACAGACCTGGGCCGACATCTTTGTCTTTCACACCCAGTATTAAGAATTCGACGTAGTTATCCTGAAACTGAAAGTGTTACAGTACGAGCACCTTTCCCGAACGCTACCAAACTACTCCAGTATTTCTAAGACTGAGCGGTACGTTAATTACAATTTCATCCTGATGGGAGATTATTTTCAGCGCAGAAAAAAGCCATTCCTCCAGATAAAGAATGGTGCTTCTAACGTTACTGTTTGCAGCAGAGACTGCAGTACAGAATGCCCACGTGTACGTGCTGCTTATAGCCATCTTTGCGATTTCGAGATAGATCGAATCAGTAGCGACAGGGAGGTGAGAACATCACACGGACAGCTTACACAGACAGTTGGTTGTACTGCAATGACTGCAGAAATGAATTGTATCGAGATGGACTCAGGACAGCGTGGCAATAATAGTTGGCTAGAGGCTTTCAGAAAGACTACTCCACAAGAAGCCCGTAGAAATGTTCGACTGAGTATGACAAATAGACGGGCGACACCAGCTGAATTATGGGCAGACATTACGAGCAGATTATTACGACGAACAGACGATAACAGTTTGCAGGAAGCTATTTTTAAATCTCGAATTGCCATGTTTCTTTTACCGTTGACTCCATACCACAGACTTCAGAAATTGCATGATAGAGAATCTACTAGAACATTGAGTGGCATGCTGTAGTTGTTCCATTTGTGGCGGTCAGGTCGACGCCAACGTGACCGTAGACGGCCTGGTGGAAGGTCACCGGCAGCTGTGATTCTCGCGGCCCATATCTTTCCAGCTCCTGGAATTATGGTGTGGGTAGGTATTGTGTATTACAACATGACTGATTTGGTGATTGCTGAATGGTGATGAAAGCTCGACAGTACGCTACAAGAATAGTAAACCTTGTTTTCACACTCTTCATGAGCAGGGCAGCAAATGGCACAAACTGTCAGGGTGATGCAAGGCGCCACTCTGCAATTGACACGGCAGCTGTATTGAAAAAGTATGAATCCTTGACTGTCATGCCCGGTCCCCTAATTCGTCACCCTTAGAGTATGTCTGGGGTGCAATGGGAATTATAATTTGATAACAGCCTCTAGGCAGCGGGTTTGAATGAAGGTTCTGCACTATAGCATTCGGAGGCTGTTTGCTTCCATGCCACAACGAATACAAGAGTGTGGTCGTAGCCGTATGATTTCCCATCCCCTACTGTCGATGATGTACGTGATTTCAGAAAGACAGGAAAGATAAGTCATTTAATGGAAGGTTCTAGTGTAGAGACACGAAAACGGGTATGTTCAGAAGTAATGTTTCGTACAATGATTGTTTTTATCAAAATGGGGGTTCTCCTATTTTATTACACATACATTCACGTATGAAACAAATATTTATCTCATAATAGTTTAAAAGTGGCGGATGCAGACCTTCTAAAAATATGCATCTCGCTGGGCATTGTGGTTTCAACGAAACGTTGTACAGACTCATGGCTGTTTCTGAAACTCATAAAAATTGAAAAGTTTTAAATCAGAATAAAGGAGGGGAGGATCAATATGGGGTTTTGAAAAATACCTCTAGAAACAGAACTGGCAACTATCTGAAAGGCATGTCAATTTTTTGGATTGTTTTGTGAGTTCAGGTGTTAAAAATACATTAAGAATTCGAATAAAAAAAAGCTCTTGCCCTCGATTTAATTATTTTTATTTAATTATTTTTCAGAAACAAAACAAATGAATCATTTAATCCGCAGAGGTTCTAGTGCGCGTCGCACGCTGAAAATACTGCATCGAGAAAAATGCGTTCAAATTTGGAATAGCATAAAGACGATATTTAAACGGTTAATCTGTGATCCCAGGACTACAGAGACATCCTTCCCCTTCTCAAACGTACTCTGGTTCTGAATTAGATGCTGTATTTCTTCAGTTCGGGCTCTTTTAACAAATTGAGACATACCTGCAGCTATGTATGCTGTTATTTCAACAGTTTTTGCCCCACAATCAAATTTTTCTGCAACAGTTTCCAGACGCGTTAAAGCTCTAGTTATCATTTTACGTATTGGCACCGGTGCTTCTTTTAAGCAAATATTCTTTGAACAGAAATCTATATATCGGTCGGATCTTTTCTTGAACTCATTCGTCGAGGACCCACACCTGCTAATATTTTGGCCAGTGCACGATCCCATTCAAACAAGCTGTAATTTAAGAAATGCTGCCACAATAAAAAAAAAGCCTGCCGCTGTGGCCGAGCGGTTCTAGCGCTTCAGTCCGGAACCGCGCTGCTGCTACGGACGCAGGTTGGAATCCTGCCTCGGGCATGGACGTGTGTGATGTCCTTAGGTTAGGTTAGGTTTAAGTAGTTCTAAGCCTAGGGGACTGATGACCTCTGATGTTAAGTCTCTTAGTGCTTAGAGCCATTTGAATAATTTTGAACAGTAAAAAACAAACACTTCTGCAAGCATAATCTATATACTTCACGGATACAAATCATATAAAAAATCCATTTCTTCGTCTGAGTCGACCGGACTCTCTCCTTATTACTCATTACGTGATCTATCTCTGTACAAAATTTGATAAACACTCTGAGGTGACAACATTCATGCAATACCTTATAATGTGGTATCGGACCTCCTTTGTCCCGGCGTAATGCAGCAACTCGACGCGACATGGACTCAACAATTCGTTCGAAGTCCCATTCAGAAATATTAAGTCATGCTGCCTCTATCGCCGTCCGTAATTGCGGAAGTGTTGCCGGTGCAGGATTTTGTGCACGAACTGACCTCTCGATTATGTGCCATAAATGTTGGGTGGGATTCACGTCAGGCGATGTGGGTTGTCAAATAATTCACTCGAACTATCCAACTCTTCAAACCAATTGCGAACGACTGTGGTCCGGTGACATGGCACATTGCCATCCATAAGAATTCCATCGTCATGCGGGGACATGAAGCCCATGAGTTGGTCTCCATGTAGCTGAACATAACCATTTCCAGTCAATCATCGGTTCAGTTGAACCACAGGGCCCAATCCATTCCATGCAAACACAGTCAACACCGTTATGGAGTCACCACCAGTTTCCACAGCGCCGTGTTGACAACCTGGGTCAATGGCTTCGTGGGTTTTGTTCCACACTCGAACCCTACTATCACCTCTGCCAACTGTAATCGAGACTCATCTGATGAGGCCACTGTTTTCTAGTCATCTGGGATCCAACCGATACGGTCACGATCCCAGGACAGGCGCTGCAGGCGATGTCGTGCTGTTAGTAAAGGTACTCGCGTCGGTCGTCTGCTGCCACAGCCCATTAACGTCAAATTTTGCCGCACTGTCCAAACTGACACGTTCGTTGTACGTACCACATTCATTTTTGCAGTTTTTCATGGTGTTGCTTGTCTGTTAGCACTGACAACTCTACTCGCACGACGCTGCTTTGAGTCGTTAAGCGACGGCCGTAGGCCACTGCTTTGGCCACCGTGAGAGGTAATTCCTGAAATTAGGTATTCTCGACACACTCTTGCCTCTATGGACCTAGGAATTTTGAATTCCCTAAAGATTTCCGAAATCGAATGCCCCAAGAGTCTAGCTCCAACTACCATTCCGCTTTCAGAGACTGCCACACACACACACACACACACACCAGAAACCTTTGCCAATGAATCACCTGAGTTCAAACGACAGTTCCGCCAATGCGCTGTCCTTTTGTACCTCACGTAAGAGATACTGCCACCAGCTGTATATATGCATATCGCTATTCCATTATTTTTGTCACATATGTGTATTGCGGTGTATGACTCTCCCATTTCCAAAAGTGTATTTTACTGTAAAGTTACTTTTTTTAGTTGTGTTTTTATTTTCATATTTCATCCGATAGTACATCTACATGTACATCTACATTTATACTCCGCAAGCCACTCAATGGCGTGTGGCGGAGGGCACTTTACGTGCCACTGTCATTACCTCCCTTTCCTGTTCCACTCGCGTATGGTTCGCGGGAAGAACGACTGCCGAAAATCCTCCGTGTGCGCTCGAATCTCTCTAATTTTACATTCGTGATCTCCTCGGGAGGTATAAGTAAGGGGAAGCATTATATTCGATACCTCATCCAAAAACGCTCCCTCTCGAAACCTGGACAGCAAGCTACACCGCGATGCAGAGCGCCTCTCTTGCAGAGTCTGCCACATGAGTTTGCTAAACATCTCCGTAACGCTATCACGGTTACCAAATAACCCTGTGACGAAACGCGCCCCCTCTTCTTTGGATCTTCTCTATCTCCTCTGTGAACCCGACCTGGTATGGCTTCCACACTGATGAGCAATACTCAAGTATAGGCCGAACGAGTGTTTTGTAAGCCATCTCCTTTTTTGATGGACTACATTTTCTAAGGACTCTCCAACTGAATCTCAACCTGGCACCCGCCTTACCAACAATTAATTTTAAATGATCATTCCACGTCGAATCGTTCCGTACGCATACTCCCAGATATTTTACAGAAGTAACTGCTACCAGTGTTTGAACCGCTATCATATAATCATACAATAAAGGATCCTTCTTTCTATGTATTCGCAATACATTACATTTGTCTATGTTAAGGGTCAGTTGCCACTCCCTGCACCAAGTGCCTATCCGCTGCAGATCTTCCTGCATTTCGCTGCAATTTTCTAATGCTGCAACTTCTCTGTATACTACAGCGTCATCCGCGAAAAGCCGCTCGCAACTTCCGACACTATTCCATTTAGTTTCCAGCTCTGTGGTATTGTTCTCAGTTCTGTGGTATTGTTCCATGGATCCGCATGTCCAGTTAAATATAAATCACTAAACAGGAACGCACACCAACAATCTAGCTGAGGTCATATATATGACCCATTTCACAGTTGTTTAAGACAACTAGGTACGTTACCAAAATATTGTGCAGCCAATGGAAACGTCAACGAGACTACCAAGCTAAAACGTGTAGTTTTCCGCAGTGTTGTTCATCTGAATAAAAAAAAGGGAATATTAAGGTTGACACCCCGTCAATGATACCATCATTAGGTAGGTTCAAGGAAGATTAGTGTTTCAAGTCCCATCAACGACGGGTTCACCCCCTGCGGGTCCGGGGATTAGAATAGGTCCGAGGTATTCCTGCCTGTCGTAAGAGGCGACTAAAAGGAGTCCATCCCCCTCACGGGGGTAGTTAGCGCCTGCGTCCGGAGACGGACGGTTTCACGACCTATAATCGTGGTCTCTTTGGTTTTTCACTTCTCGTTTCTTCCTTCCTTTTGTTGGTTCCTTTCCTTGCTCTTCTCCACTTCACTGTCTTCCTTACTCTTTCCCTTGACTTCTCCTTGCCTTCTCATTGCCTTTTTCTCCTTGCCTTCTCATTGCCTTTTTCTCCTTGCCTTTTTCTCCTTGCCTTCTCATTGCCTTTTTCTCCTTTCCTTCTCATTGCCTTCTTCTCCTTGCCTTCTCATTGCCTTCCTCTCCTTGCCTTCTCTGGTCTCCGCCTCGGCGTTTGAGACAGTCTGTCCTCTTTCTCCCTCTCTCTCTTCTTTTTCCTCTTCTTCCTTCCTCCCTGTGCGTGTCTGAAGGCCGACCCACGCGTTCGCACGCGTAGCCGGTGACGGGGTAACGCGTAAGTCCCCGCCCTGGGTAGACATGTAAGGCACGCGCGTACCCCCTGGTAAAGGCCAGGCCCGGGGAGGGGTGATTGCCTGAGCTGATACCTTCTGACCATGCCGATTGGTCCCTCTGTCTGTTTCTCGGGAGGTGTGACCTGAGGTGTAAACATTCACCTAAGGCGGGAGTGCCCTCTGAGAGGGTCCCCACAAGGAAGGAGCGCGCCATCGGAGACGCTGGCAATCATGGGGGATTCCTCCGCAATGGATTCTACTCCATCGCTTTCGACTTCGACCCAAAAACGGAAACGTGACCAGCCAACAGTGACAAAAGTACTACCGCCTGCCCCACAGTTCCTCGTAGTTTCTCGATCTGAGGACGGAAAGGATTTTTCCTCTGTCAACCCTTTCGTCATTCAGAAGGGCGTCGATGCCATAGCCGGATCTGTCAAATCTTGTACCAGGTTGCGTAACGGTACCTTATTACTAGAAACTGAGAGTGCCTTTCAGGCGCAAAAACTGCTTCGGGCCACACTCTTGTACACGTTCCCTGTCCGGGTGGAGGCCCACCGCACTTTGAATTCGTCTCGTGGTGTAGTCTATAGTAGCTCCCTCGACGGATTGACTGACGAGGAGCTTCAATCTTTCCTCGCTGAGCAGGGTGTGACGGCTGTCCATCGGGTCATGAAAAAGGTCAAGAATGACCTTGTACCGACCCGGACACTTTTCTTGACCTTCGATAGTGTTAAGCTGCCATCGCGCATCAAGGCGGGCTACGAGGTTATTTCTGTTCGCCCCTATGTCCCGACACCTACGCGCTGCTACCAGTGTCAGCGTTTCAATCACACTCGACAGTCTTGCTCCAATGCGGCTAAATGTGTCACTTGTGGCAGGGATGCCCATGAGGGTGACTGTCCACCTCCGTCTCCTCGTTGTGTGAACTGTCAGGGTGACCATGCCGCATCCTCCCGCGACTGTCCTGTCTATAAGGAAGAACGCTGTATCCAGGAAATTCGAGTCAAAGAGAAAGTGTCCACCTCGGCTGCTCGCAAGCTATTGGCTAGTAGGAAGCCCACGCTGCTCCCAGCGGGGAAATACAGCACTGTCCTCGCCTCTCCTCGGACTACCCGGGAGGTAGCAACCCAGACATGCGATCTGACCTTCAGCACCACGGTCGTCCGTTCGGCCAGTGCTAAGATCGCGCGGTCGACGTCTCCTCTTCCTCCCGTCACCCCACAGACACCAGCCACTTCCTCAGTTTCTGCTAAGTCGAAGACCCCGAAGTCAGATGCACGGGCCTTCAAGAAGGAACCATCCCGTGCAGACTTCCTCCGTCCCTCGACCTCCCAGCCTTCGACCGGTACTTCCACCAAACGTCCTTCTAAAAAGGCGCATAGGAAGCACAGTTCTCCTTCTCCGCCGCGGCGCCTTTCTTCTCCTGTGCCACCCAGCGGTTGCCGCCCCAGGCCGTCATCCGTTTCGCCTGGCCGCACCTCTGGTAGCCGAACATCTGGCCGTTCACCGGCGGAGGAAGCTCCCCCTCCCGGCCATCCTCCCGAGATGGCCGATGACCCTATAGACCCCATGGACGATGACTGTCCGCCTCCTGATAGCGGCGGCAGTGCTCGCTTGAAGCCAGGCCCTAAGCGGCCTTCGAGGTGACCACTTCTATCATCTTCCTTTTCTTACGATGGCACTTATTCACTGGAATATTCGCAGCATTCGCTCCAACCGAGAGGACTTGAAGTTGCTGCTCCGCTTGCATCGTCCGCTCGTCGTAGCCCTCCAGGAAACGAAGCTACGCCCATGCGATCAAATTGCCTTGGCACACTACACCTCTGTGCGTTTTGACCTACCCCCTGTGGTAGGTATCCCAGCTCATGGAGGGGTTATGTTGCTGGTCCGGGATGATATTTACTACGATCCCATCACGTTGCACACCGGCCTGCAGGCAGTTGCCATCCGCATTACTCTCCCCACTTTTACGTTTTCCTTTTGTACCGTTTACGCTCCATCGTCATCTGCCGTTACCAGGGCAGACATGACGCAACTTATTGCTCAGCTACCTGCACCATTTTTGTTAACTGGAGACTTCAATGCCCATCATCCCCTTTGGGGCTCTCCAGCATCCTGCCCGAGGGGCTCCTTGTTAGCAGACCTTTTCACCCAGCTCAATCTTGTCTGCCTCAATACTGGCGCCCCTACTTTTCTTTCGGACACACCTCACACCTATTCCCATTTAGACCTCTCTATATGTACTCCCCAACTTGCACGCCGGTTTGAGTGGTATGCACTTGCTGATACATATTCGAGCGACCACTTCCCGTGTGTTATCCATCTCCTGCAGCGTACTCCCTCTCCGTGCTCCTCTAGTTGGGCCATCTCCAAGGCAGACTGGGGGCTCTTCTCTTCCAGGGCGACCTTTCGGGATCAAACCTTCACAAGCTGCGATCGTCAGGTCGCACACCTCACGGAAGTCATTCTCGCTGCTGCTGAATATTCCATCCCTCACTCTACTTCTTCTCCACGTCGCGTACCGGTCCCCTGGTGGACCGCAGCATGTAGAGACGCTTTACGTGCTCGTCGACGTGCTTTACGCACCTTTAAACGCCACCCTACAGTGGCGAATTGTATTAATTATAAACGATTACGTGCTCAGTGTCGTCGTATTATTAAAGAAAGCAAGAAAGCCAGCTGGGCTGCTTTCACAAGCACCTTCAACAGTTTTACTCCTTCTTCTGTTGTCTGGGGTAGCCTGCGCCGGCTATCTGGCACTAAGGTCCACTCCCCAGTTTCTGGCTTGAAGGTCGCGAATGAAGTCCTTGTGGCCCCTGAGGCTGTCTCCAATGCCTTCGGCCGCTTTTTCGCCGAGGTTTCGAGCTCCGCTCATTACCACCCTGCCTTCCTCCCCCGCAAACAGGCAGAGGAGGCTAGGCCACCTGACTTCCGCTCCTCGAATTGTGAAAGTTATAATGCCCCATTCACCATGCGGGAACTCGAAACCGCACTTGGCCGATCACGGTCCTCCGCTCCAGGGCCTGATTCTATTCATATTCAGATGCTGAAGAACCTTTCTCCTGCGGGTAAAGGTTTTCTTCTTCGTACATACAATCGCATCTGGATTGAGGGACATGTTCCCGCATGCTGGCGCGAGTCTATCGTTGTCCCGATTCCTAAGCCGGGGAAGGACAAGCACTTGCCTTCCAGTTATCGACCTATCTCGCTTACCAGCTGTGTCTGTAAAGTGATGGAGCGAATGGTTAACTCTAGATTGGTTTGGCTGCTCGAGTCTCGACGCCTACTTACCAATGTACAATGTGGATTTCGTAGGCGCCGCTCTGCTGTTGACCATCTGGTTACCTTGTCGACCTTCATTATGAATAACTTCTTGCGGAAGCGCCCGACCGCGGCTGTGTTCTTTGATTTGGAGAAGGCTTATGACACCTGTTGGAGGGCGGGCATTCTCCGCACCATGCATACATGGGGCCTTCGCGGTCGCCTCCCTCTTTTTATTCGTTCCTTTTTACTGGATCGACAGTTTCGGGTACGTGTGGGATCTGTCCTGTCCGACACCTTTCGCCAGGAGAATGGGGTGCCACAGGGCTCAGTTTTGAGCGTCGCTCTCTTCGCCATCGCGATCAATCCAATAATGGATTGCCTCCCAGCTGATGTATCAGGCTCCCTTTTCGTGGACGACTTTACCATCTACTGCAGCGCGCAGTGTACACGTGTCCTGGAGCGCTGTCTTCAGCGTTCTCTTGACAGTCTTTACTCCTGGAGTGTCGCCAATGGCTTCCGTTTTCCTGCCGAGAAGACGATCTGTATTAACTTCTGGCGCTACAAAGAGTTTCTCCCACCGTCCTTACGACTCGGTCCCGTTGCTCTCCCAATCGTGGAGACAATCAAATTTTTAGGCCTTACCTTTGACAGGAAACTTAGCTGGTCTCCACACGTGTCATATTTGGCCGCCCGTTGTACCCGTTCTTTAAATGTCCTCCGTGTTCTCAGTGGTATGTCGTGGGGAGCGGATCGAACCGTCCTACTTCGTCTATATCGGTCGATCGTCCGCTCCAAGCTGGATTATGGGAGCTTCGTATACTCCTCTGCACGGCCATCCATCTTATGCCGCCTCAACTCCATACAACATCGGGGTTTACGACTTGCGATCGGAGCATTTTATACCAGTCCCGTAGAGAGTCTTCATGCTGACGCTGGCGAATTGCCACTCACCTACCGGCGCGATATACTGCTTTGTCGGTATGCCTGTCGGCTACTGTCAATGCCCGACCATCCGTCTTATCGTTCCTTTTTTGACGACTCTCTTGACCTTCAATACGGGTTGTATGTCTCTGCCTTGCTACCCCCTGGAGTTCGCTTTCGTCGCCTCCTTCAACACCTTCATTTTTCACTCCCTGCAACCTTTCGAGTGGGCGAGAGCCGCACGCCACCTTGGCTCCAGGCTCAGGTCCGCGTTCACCTCGACCTCAGCTCGCTCCCAAAAGAGGTCACCCCCGGTTCGGTCTACCACTCCCGTTTTTTGGAACTTCGTTCGAAGTTCATCGACATGACTTTAATTTATACAGATGGCTCTAAGACCAATGACGGGGTCGGGTGTTCCTTTATTGTTGGGGCACAAAGTTTCCAATACCGGCTCCATGGCCATTGTTCGGTCTTCACAGCTGAGCTCTTTGCCCTCTACCAGGCTGTTCTTTACATCTGCCGCCACCGACATTCTGCTTATGTCATCTGCTCAGATTCCCTGAGCGCCATCCAGAGCCTCAGTGATCCGTACCCGGTTCACCCTTTCGTACACCGGATCCAACACTCTCTTCAGCAGCTGGTGGACGTCGGTACGCCGGTTAGCTTTATGTAGGTTCCTGGCCATGTCGGTATCCCTGGGAACGAAGCTGCAGATGCCGCGGCCAAGGCTGCAGTCCTCCAGCCTCGGACAGCTTCTTGTTGTGTCCCTTCGTCCGATTTTAGCAGGGTCATTTGTCGGCGCGTTGTGTCGCTGTGGCATTCCGATTGGGCTGCACTTACCGACAACAAGCTTCGGGCCTTAAAACCTCTTCCCGTGGCTTGGACGTCCTCCTCACGCCCTTCTCGGCGGGAGGAGGTCGTTTTAGCAAGGTTACGAATTGGACACTGCCGGTTCAGCCATCGCCATCTGCTGATGGCTGCGCCGGCGCCGTTCTGCCCATGTGGGCACTTGCTGACGGTTAGACACATTTTAATGTCCTGTCCAGATCTTAACACACTGCGCCTCGATCTTAACCTGCCTAATACTTTAGATGCCATTTTAGCGGATGACCCACGAGCAGCTGCTCGTGTTCTTTGTTTTATCAATTTGACAAACCTCGCTAAGGACATTTGATGATGTTTTTTAGTCCTATGCCTGTCAGTCTGTCTTTTATTGTGTTTTCCCTTTTAGTTGTTGTTGTCAACTTGTGCCTCGCGGTGCATTCTTAGAGTAGTCGGGGCGCTAATGACCACTGAAGTTGTGCGCCCGAAAACCACAAAAAAAAAAAAAAAAAAAAAAAAAACGACGGGTTCTTTTGAGAGGGAGCGCAAATACGGATTAGGAAAGAAAGGGGAAGTAAATAGGCCGTGCCCTTTTCAGAAGAAACTATCAAACGTCTCTGGATTTCTCCAAAATATTTATGCAATTATAAAATGGTTCAAATGGCTCTGAGCACTATGGGACTCAACATCTTAGGTCATAAGTCCCCTAGAACTTAGAACTACTTAAACCTAACTAACCTAAGGACATCACACACACCCATGCCCGAGGCAGGATTCGAACCTGCGACCGTAGCAGTCGCGCGGTTCCGGACTGCGCGCCTAGAACCGCGAGACCACCGCGGCCGGCTATGCAATTATAGAGGATGTTACTGCACCATGTAGATTTTCCTCCGTCCTCAGAACACATTCTTGCACCATTTTCAGAAATGCTTCCACTCCGAACGTAGTTAACACTTGCTTCGTCACACTGCAACCCGACCTGACATTTCATATTGCTATCCCCTTCGCATTTTTTTTTATTTTTTTTTATTGTTACTGCCAGCTTTTGATACCAGATATCACTGTACCAAATAATTTTATCCTCCCTCCACCAAAGCTTTGTCTTTCTTTTTATTTCCTCTCTGTATCCCTATAGTGTGTCGGTCGTTCACCCGTTTATCGAGAACGTTGTAGAGCTAAATTACTTCGAATAGCCGATATCAGATACCATTATGAAAATCTCTTATTACGTTGCGGAACAAGGGTATCGCTTTTTGAAATTTTATTGCGTTACATTAGCCACTCTCCCGCCCCCCTCTTACCGCTCTCCCATACCCTCCCCCGCTTCCGACTGGGTCTTTGTCACACAGGACGCTCCCGCGTACCGTTGGTTATGAAAACGAATAACGCTTTCATTTAAATCGTATCGCTTGCAAAAATGTGATGGTCCAAGGATCCGATGAATACCGGCTTTGTAAATCAGAAGTTCTGAAAAATAAGAACGGAATAAAACTGATTCAATTTCTTCTTTGTGTTTTAATCCTGTGATGTTCCACCGATCGAAAGTTGCCTCCGCCGATTATTTTTATTTTATTTTTTTTATACTTGTCACCTGTTTGGAGCGTTTTGAGTGTAGCAGCATCACTTCACTGGAGGAACGCTCCAAGCGAATAAATAGAATAGAGCTCAAATGTCTCTGTTAGATTTTTTTCATTACAGTTGATGCCGTACATTTTATATACAATACAGCAAAGTAGCAATTGTTCGTTATCTTTGAACTACGGAGCGTGAAATATCAACAGAAAACTCAAAGTATCGATTTTGACTGTATGTCAAGCGTTAGGTCTCGGGACGTCATCTTTGCAATTCGAGGCGAACGTACAAGGAGCGATGAATAAGTAACGCACCAAATTTTTTTTCTTCTGAAACCAGGTTGATTTTTATCCAGAATTTCAATACACCATATTATTCCCCACTATTTTGGCTACAAAACTCTATTTTGTAACGGCCTTACTCCACCTCATTGGGAGGGCCTCCATGCCCGCAAGGCACCACTCTATGTGTCGACGACGGAGACAATGTCTTTCTGAATCAGTAATCTCCCCAGTATCGAAGTACTGTTTCACGTAGACCAAAAAGATGGAAGTCGAAAGGAGCGAGATCAGGGCTATAGGGTCGATGAGGAAGAACGGTCCAATGAAGATGTGTGAGCTCCTCTCATGTGCGCAGACTTGGGTGAGGTTTCACGTTGTCATGGAGAAGGAGAAGTAGGAAAGTGAGGAGAAGGATCATCTCGACTGAGAGTGTCCGCTCGTCCTAACATTGCAGGAATCACAGCTGTGTGCGGTCGGTCAGTATGCGGGAGATCGGACAAGTTTGCGCCACCTTGTTGCCATGAAGACAGACGCCTTGCCCAACCACTCATAATGTTTTTGGCACTGACAAGTGTCCGTAGACATTCCACAAATGCCTATGAATATCTAGGATGCTCTTGTTTTCCGCCAAAATAAACTCAGTAACAGTTCTCTGCTTGGAACGCACCTCCATTTCTGACTCCGTTTTGGAGGCTACGTGTCGCGCTGCCCTCTATCGGAATTTCATTAAATTTTAGGGGCGAAGCGGGAATATTCCACGACGTCCCACAACAAAGTCCGCGTGTTTTCAACCAGATTTTGCCGAAAAAAGTATATGTTGCGCTATTTACTGAACGCCTTTCGTTAATAGAACGAGCGAGTAAAAGTAGAATTCACTGGAGAATGACGAAATTAGCATTTATTACGCTTCACCAAGGAGTTTCGCAAGACGCCTCAAATGCTTATAAATTATTCTCCACTGCGATAAAGTCAGTTATGCTTACAGATCGTAGTGGCGTTGGGCAGTAATGCCAGTGTTTAGGCTCTCCATGTACCTAGAAAGTAGGCAACACAGTGAGCACGTGACGTAGAGGACTAACTAGGTTTGCCTGGCCACACCTAATCACTCGACTCGGTGATACGACAGTCTCAAAGTAGTTTTAATTTAAATATACTATAGGTTTTTGGTCTTCTCTCTGCACAGTGTCTAGTGGCTTTGAATCTAAAAATTATGCACATTCTCACATTTAAGTATCTTCGACTTACTGAAGATGAGCTGTTTAGTGTGGTTGTGGTAACCCAAAATGACTCATCAATGATTTACAGCCGTACGAACCCTCTAACGCTATTACTGGCGGCCGGTCCTATAGGACCGTTTGAAACGTCAGTCACGACGCTATTTTAATTTATTTTTTAAAGGATATCGTAGTCGGCGTTGGCTGTAGAAATTATTTGTTTCACAATTTCACTTTCGGTCTCAAGCCATTATCAGAGTCTAGAAGTTTTGAAAGTGGGCAATGTGCATATTTCCTAATTAATAAAATATACTGACATACTGTAGACTGGCTGTATGTATACAGTGTGGTAACTTAAAATGACTGACCGGTGGTTTACAGTGCTACCAACCCTCTAACGGAGTAAGTATCAGTCTCACGATCTGTGTCACTCTCTCTTCCTGACGACAGCCTACCTCTTGTGCATCCACAGTCAGTTTATTTAAGAACTTTCTCGTTGGTATTAACAACAGTTACTCTTAAAATTATCTAAAATTAGACTAATACATTTGTAAAATTGTCTAATTAAGTGTCTGAACTCAATAATAACCTAGAAATTTTACCAAATTTTAAAACGATATGAAAAAGTTATTTAAACTGACCCATGACAAAAGCAGCATGTCAAATTACACATTATTTAATTTACCTTTAAATATATTAACCTAAATACTGCAGAGATATAATGCACGAGAATAATAAATTACAACATTTCATGAGCTCTTTTCCATTTAATGTAGTCAAAATCATAATAAATAATACTCAAATCCATATGACAATTATTAACTGTTGCAGTTGTTAATGTGAATTTAATGTTATTTATGGTATCCTTTTATAACGAGACTCATCAACACTGTTAAATTGATCGTTTTAAAGTGTACAGTTTTACAGTACGTTTGAGTTGCACTTCTGGGATGCGTCAGATCTCATTTAATTCTCTATTTGTTACCTGTGCTATTTGATACTAACGAAGATAGTAATAATTTCAATATGAATTCACAGACTATGTGTAATTTCTATGGTAACGACTTCTGCAGTTAACAAATATTAAAAAGAAAACAGTCCTGATAAATGTGTTTGTGCGAACAAGACTATTCGATTTTTTATTAAATATTGTTCGTAGATCACTGCATTTCCACCTATGAGTACAAAATTAATTATCTATGTATTGTTTTGAGTTTTTAAATTTTATACATATTTAGTATTTTTTTGACTTGACAATCTTCATTACGACTTAAAGTAAGGAGCATGCCATCGATAGAACAAATAACAGATCGATTTCTGTACAAACAGAATCGATTTATCGGGATCTCAAGAAACTGTAACGAATGTGATAAGATGTTCAGTATTAATTTTGAAAGATTCCGCTTTTCTTTAGACGTAGACATCATGCACGATATTGGAACTCGCCAGGTATTGAAAAACGAAGTGAAAGGATGCTTTTTTACCCAGTGCATAATTCACACAGTATTTGGACTCTATGATGTAGTATTTGGTCAACAATAATGTTCACATGAATTATGCTTTTGCCTCTTCCATTATGCGGGAAGCTTATAGTGCTCTCTGAAGTCGGTTATGTTACAAAAATGTTAAATATCGAGTACTAGATGAAAAGAGGAGCTGAGCCGTGTAGAAAAAAGACACTTTTTACGAAGGTACATACTTTTATACTTAGAAGTAATTATGAATTCCACGTAATTATCTGTTCAAATGGTTCAAATGGCTCTGAGCACTATGGGACTTAACTTCCGAGGTCATCAGTCCCCTAGAACTTAGAACTACTTAAACCTAACTAAACTAAGGACATCACACACATCCATGCCCGATGCAAGATTCGAACCTGCGACCGTAGCGGTCGCGCGGCTCCAGACTGTACCGCCTACAACCGCTCGGCCACTCCAGCGGGCGTAATTATCAGTATGTGTCCCCTATAGCTAGTAATAATTGTTGTCAGTAAGTCTTACAGAAAGTGACTGCATTAAGCTGCTCATGTGTAGCTTGTTACAAATATACGAGGGTCGTACTAAAACTAATAAGAACTTTTTTAAAGTATTTAATCTCTATTTATTGAGACAAACCAAGCATATAATCTTAATCTACATACCATCTCTCAATTTTCAACATAGTCTCAATTCCTACGCACACACATTTCTCATCGTTTTGCAAGTCTGAAAATATCCTCACGGTATAACTTCCTTTCCAGCTCCCCGAAGACAATCAGACAGAACATCCTCCATCGCCTCGTAACGCTGGCCTCGAAACTGTTACTTAACAGAACGGAGAAGATAGTAATCGGCGGATACCAAGTTAGAACTACGGAGATTATGTGGAAGAGTTTCCCATCCAGATGCCCTGCTTATCTCTACAATAAGACAACCAGTGTGAGGGCGTGCGTTATACTGTTGCAGAATGATCTTCCCAGGGCGGTTATTGCGCAATGCCCGGCGGAGCTTCCAAAGTGTCTAGGTATAGAGGATAACATTTATGGTTTGTCCACATTCAAGAAACTCCATCAGAATCTTTATTTGTTGCATTCCACGGAGGCAGTTCGAGGTCGACCTTTAGAAGTCTTAAAGTGGATACTCGTGTTTCCGTCTTTGAAATATTTCATCTATCTCTTAACACTGGTAGCGCCCATTCAGACGTCTTCAAAGGCACGCTGAAGTTTGCGATTGATTTCAGCAGCACATTTTCCGACTTTAACGATGAATTCAGGAACGGCATGCTGTCGTAACGAAATTATATTGACGTCGTTCATTCTAGAAGTACTACCTGACCTCATGTGATAAAAGCTAATGACTTCAAAATATGGCAAAATGTGGCGTAGAGTCTGTAGATTACAACCCTGCAAAAGTTTTTGTTTCATTGAAGGAATTGTGTTTTAACAAAGTTTTGCTCATGAATTTTAGTATGACCATTGTATGAAGACACTCGTTCGTTCCGGAGCTATTCACATAGTATTCTGTTTTCTTTTTTTTCCAACTACGGTTAACAAATGAATGCTAGCACAATGGGATAATACTACATATCCCTTGCGATGGATACTAAACTGGAGTGCAGTCTTCTCACAAAGCTGACTTGCAGGAATAAAAAGGGCTTCCAGAGCTCTGCACTGTTAACGTTTAGGGCGGCCATCTGCGTTCCGGAGCTTCTCCAGTAAAGCAAACCTCTCATTTCCGTGGGACGTGTTGCGCTCCAGACGCTCTCAGATAGCCGCTTCAGAGATCCCGGCCACTTAAACGACGCTTCCACCCCGTAAGCCGCTCCTATTTCTGGTGCTTTAAACGTGCATGGTCTCGGCCATAGTTACTGCAGCAAGCTTAGTTCCCGGGCTGAGAATTCTCGACCATCCCAAGAAGTCCCAGCAGTGCGTGCAAAAAAGCAAAGAATTACTTGGGCACAGCGCCTTCTTTCGTCTCGATCTCTAGTACTACGGACACACTCCAACAGAATACGTCAGTACTTTCGGAAGAGGCATTGCCCATCGTGCAAGCTGTCTAGTTCGCTACAGCGCTAGGATTGAACTGCGCTTAGCTCCTGATTAACGACGAGGGCAAACCAAAATTAAAAGAACACAATATCCTCAAGACTGATAAAGTTTTATAGAAAGTCGAAATTTAATGTAACCTAAGCAAATTTGACCTACTCGTACATTAATAACCACCGGCCGCTGTGGCTGAGCGGTTCTAGGCGCTTCAGTCTGGAACTGCGTGACCGCTATGGTCGCAGGTTCGAATCCTGCCTCCGGCATGGATGTGTGTGATGTACGTAGGCTAGTTGGGTTTAAGTAGTTCTAAGTTCTAGGGGACTGATGACCTCAGGTGTTAAGTCCCATAGTGCTCAGAGCCATTTGAACCATTTTGAACATTAATAACCCATATAACCGCCAGAATTTTGAAAGCAAGCATGCAAAAGGGCGTAAATTATGTTGCACAGGTGCCGGATGGTAGTTTGTGGAATTTAGTCCCTTGCGTCTTGCATTTGACCGGTCAATAGAGGAACGGTTAATGTTGTTTGTGGATGGCGCTGAAGTTATCGTCCGTGACGTCCCCTATCGACTGGTGACAGATGTGGTCATCGAGCAGGACAAGACAAGATGTCGACACTCTGTAGAGCATGTTGGGTTACAGCAGCGGTATGTGAGCGAGCGTTATCCTGCTGGAAAACTCCCCCTGGAATGCTGTTAATGAATGGCAGCACAACAGGTGAAATCGCCAGATTGACTTACAAATTTGCAGCCATGGTGCGTGGAATAACCACGAAAGTGCTCCTGCTATCATGCGAAATCGCATGCAGACAATAATTACAGTAGTAGTTCCAATGTGTCTAGGCCGCGGTCAGGTCGGTTACAGGTGCTCACCTGATTTCCTTCTAACCAACATACGGCCATCACTGGCTACGAAGCAGAGGCTGCCCTGCGACAGCTTCTCGCTGAAACCACTGAAGTCGCAAATGGCGGTGGTTTGGGATCAGTGGAATGCAAGCTACAGGCTGAAACTTCCTGGCAGATTAAAACTGTGTGCCGGACCGAGACTCGAACTCGGGACGTTTGCCTTTCGCGGGCAAGTGCTCTACGAACTGAGCTACCCAAGCACGACTCATGCTCCGTCCTCACAGCTTTAATTCCGCCAGTACCTCGTCTCCTACCTTCTAAACTTCACAGAAGCTCTCCTGCGAACCTTCCAGAACTAGCACTTCTGGAAGAAAGGGTATTGCAGAGACATGGCTTAGTCACAGCCTGGGGGATGTTTCTAGAATGAAATGAAGTTCAAAATGGCTCTGAGCACTATGGGACTTAACATCTGTGGTCATCAGTACCCTAGAACTTAGAACTACTTAAACCTAACTAACCTAAGGACGTCACACACATCCATGCCCGAGGCAGGATTCGAACCTGCGACCGTAGCAGTCGCGCGGTTCCGGACTGAGCGCCTAGAACCGCTAGACCACCGCGGCCGGCATGAAATAAAGTACTGGCGGACTTAAAGCTGTGAGTGCGGGACGTGAGTCGTGCTTGGATAGCTCAATTGGTAGAGCAGTTGCCCACGAAAGGCACAAGTCCCGAATGCGTGTCTCGGTCCGGCACACAGTTTTAATCTGCCAGGAAGTTTCATGTAACTCTTCATGCTTTCCCAGGGAGATCTTGACATGTGGAATAATCGGGTCTACTGCCGGATGTTTGTGTCGCTCTGGCACAATATTTCGGCCACGTAACTCGTTGCCTTCTTCAGGTGCTACCTGAGACTGCCAGGCAACGAGGACCTTATCCAGTATTTATGCTCAGAGGGCGCTGGGTGCTCTCTCTGCCGTCCGCGCCCGCCTGGCGCTGCCTGCCACGAACGGGACGCCCGACACAAGACGGGCTTCAAACAACTGCCACAGATGGTGACCAAGTCAGGTGCGGACGTCCAAGGGAGCACCGGGGAAGAGACAACACATTACAGGCAGCGCCAGGCGGGCGCGGACGGCAGAGAGAGCACCCAGCGCCCTCTGGGCATAAATACTGGACAAGATCCTCCAAACGGCAGTCTCAGGTAGCACCTGAAGAAGGCAACGAGTTACGTGGCCGAAATTTTGTACCAGAGCGACAGAAACATCCGGCAGTAGACCCGATTTTTCCACATGTCAGGAAGTTTCATATCAGCGCACACTCCGCTGTAGAGTGAAAATTTCATTCTAAGCTACAGGGTGTCTGGCTCGGACCTGTCCTTTAAGTAAGCAATTTACAACAATTCGCTGTGTCACTGTGGTGTCAATTACTGTTCAAAATGCTGCTGAAGTTGCAGCACGATCCGCCATATCCATACGCCGAACAAGATGGTGTTCTCTCTCGGTAGTGCCTCGTGGCCGTCCAGATCTGTACGTTCTCGTGACCACCGCTGCCAGCAATCATGTACAGTGGCCACATTTCCGCCAGTGTTTCTACAGTGTCTCAGAAGGAACATTTAGTTTCTCGTAGACATATCACACAACCTCGTTCAAACTCAGTGAGGCGTAGAAAATGGCGTCTTTGTATTGCTGCGTGGTGTGGGATCCGTATCATATAGGATTGATGATGGCCATCGAAGAAATTCAAAGAAGTGCAGGTCGTTTTGTACTACCGCGGAAAAGGTGAGAGAGTGTGACACGGATATGATACACGAATTTGGGCGGCAATCACTAAAAGAAAGGTGTATTTCTTTGCGGCAGGATCTTCTCATGAAATTTCAATTACCCACATTCTCCTCATAGTATCAAAATATTTTTCTGGCGTCCATTAATGAGGATAAATGATCATCATCATAAAATTAAAGAAATGAGAGTTGGTACGAAAACATTAAAGTACTCGTTTTTCACACTCCTTTTTCGAGAGTGGAACGCCAAAGAAATTGCTTGAAGGTGGATCGACGAACCCTCTGCCAGGCACTTAACTGTGAATTGCAGGATAATGACGTAGAAGTAGATTATTCGGCTGCGGATGATCTGCCTTCCCGATTATACGTGCATAGTTTTGTGGTTTTTGAAAAAATAATAAACCACGCGTGAAGTATCCTGTTATAATCATAACAAATATTTTCGTTTAGATGTCAAATTCATAGTCGCGAACACGTCGTAGTGAAAACAACCCCCGCGTGTTTAAATAGCGATGTCATTGAAGCGGTACTTGGGCAGCTGAGTGACGCAAATACAATGGACAAAGGTTATTCGCTATAGAAAGAGACTGAAGACGAGGCGACTGAGAAGATAATGCACATATAGGCATTGGAATACGACGGTGAGCCAAAAATATATGAATACTTGCTTAAGAGCGTTCTGCTCCACCTTTGGAACACAATACAGCACTAGTTATCCCTGACATGGATCCCTAAGCCTTCGGTAGGCTTGCAGAGGTTTGTGGAACCAGATATCTACGCAGAGTTGGCGTCTGATAGCGTCACATATGTGTTCCATTGGGGTCAGGTCAGACGTGTTTCGTGGCCAAGACCTCAACTTTATTTCACCATCAAGCTCCGCCAGTGGAAAGGAATATTCGGCGTAGATATTGTGCTACGTGGTTACAGCAGACCTAAGATGTGGTTTTTTTATAGCGATCGTACTGAGATTATTGACGCTGCAAGCATATCTAAAGTTATTGAACGTAAATTTGTGTTTGTCCTACTGCCGCTATGAGTGGTTTCGTAATGAAACGACTGGAGCAATAGGTACATTTGATATAAATTTATTACATTGTAGGTCCATTTTACTTGTTATTTAGGGTATAAATCTTCTGTTAAATTTTTTTTACTGTGAACGATGTTGCTGGTGCGTTACCCTTGGGTTCCCCTTCCAGTCCACAGCCCTTGTGCTGGCCTTTACCTTCACCCTGGATAAAACCCTTTTCACCGACTTCTAATCAAATTGTATGCCTATGGAGTATCGTCTCAGTTGTGCGACTGGACTTGTGATTACCTGTCTGAAAGATCACAGTTAGTTTTAATTATTGGAAAGTCATGGAGTAAAACAAAAGTGATATCTGCTGTATCCCTAGGAAGTGTTACAGGCCTTCTCCAGATCTATATAAACTATTTACGAGCAATCTGAGCAGCTCTCTTACATTGCTTGTAGATGATACTGTCATTTACGTCTTATGTCATCAGATGATCAAAAACACATGCAACATGATTTAAACAAGGTATGTGTGTAATACTCAAATTGGCAATCGGCTCTAAGTAATGAAAAGTGTGAAGCCATCCACATGAGTATTAAAAGGAATCCGCTAAGTGTCATTTACTCGGTAAATCAGACAAATATAAAGGATGTTCATTAAAATACAATGAAGCACCAAAGAAACTGATATAAGCATGCGTATTCAAATACAGGGATACGTAAACAGGCTGAATACGGCGCTGCGGTCTACATAAAGACAACAAGTATCTGGCGCAGTTGTTAGATCATTTACTGCTGCTACGATGGCAGGTTATCAAGATTTAAGTGAGTTTGAACGTGGTGCTATAGTTGGCGCCAAGCGATGCAACACAGTATCTCCGAGGTCGCTAGTGTACCGTGAATATTAGGGATTCGATAAAACATCAAATCTTCGACATCGCTGAGGCCGGGAAAAGATCCTGCAAGAACGGGACCAACGACGACTGAAGATAATCGTTCAACGAGACAGAAGTGCAAGCCTTCCGCAAATTGCTGCAGAATTCAATGCTGGGCCATCAACAAGTGCCAGCGTGCGAACGATTCAACGAAACGTCATCGATATGGGCTTTCGGAGCCGAAGGTCCACTCGTGTACCCTTGATGACTGAACGACACTAAGCTTTACGAATCACCTGGGCCCATCAACACCAACATTGGACTGTTGATGACTGGAAACATGTTGCCCGGTCCGACGAGTCTCGTTTCAAATTCTATTGAGCGGATGGACGTGTGCGGGTATGGAGACAACCTCACGAAACCACGGAACCTTGCATCTCAGCAGAGGACTGTTCAAGCTGGTGGAGGCTCTGTAATGATGTGGGGCGTGTGCAGTTGGAGTTACATTGGATCCCTGATACGACTCTGACAGGTAACACTTACGTAAGCATCGTGTCAGATCACCTATATCCATTCATGTCCATTGTGCATTCCGACGGACTAGGGCAATTGTAGCAGGACAATGCGACACCCCACACGTCCAGAATTGCTACAGAGTAGTGGCCACCAGACTCTCCAGAGATGAACATTATTGAGCACATCTGGGATGTCTTGCAACGTCCTATTCAGAAGAGATATCCATCCCCTCTTACTCTTAGGGATATATGAACAGCCCTGCTGGATTCATGTTGTCAGTTCCCTCCAGCACTACTTCAGACATTAGTCGAGTCCATGACACGTTGTGCTGCGGCAATTCTGCGTGCTTGTAGAGGCGCTACATGACATTAGGCAGGTGTACCAATTTCTGTGGCTGTTCAGTGTAAATGCTTAGAGATTGCAGTCACGAAAAACTTAAATAGAAAAGTTCACATAGATAATGTTGTAGGGAAAGCGAACCGACTACTGCGATTTTTTTTTTTTTTTTTTTTTTTTTTTTTTTTTTTTTTTTTGCAAAACAGCCAGAAAATGAAAAGATGCTGGGGACTGCTTACAATTAGCTTGTCCGCCCACTTCTGGAGTATTGCTGTGCGATGTGGGATCCACATAGACAGAAATGAAGCGAGACATAAAAAGTTCAGCTCGTTTTCTGCGGAGACTCTTCGGAAAGTAAGGTCCGTTGGGGCGCTAAATGGAAACGACACTGGAAATCCAATGAAGCACAGATGTGTTGGTCAGTGTCTCTAGTAAGTCTGTCGATCGCGTCACTTCGCTCTTTTCATTTTTGAGCGTACACTGAGCACGCCAAATACGGGCGTCCGCTGCGAGGTTTCGCTTGATGTCATGCAACCTCACATAACGTACCTGTCATGCATTTCCTTCTTCACGATAATTCTCACCGCACACTGCAGGGACACTGAAGTCGCTCTTGCAGAGTTTCTGATGGTAAGTGTATGGTCACCCACCGTACAGCCCGGGCTTATCTCCCTCTGATTTTCACTCCTGCCCACATGAACCGCTGGGAATGAAGACAACAGTTTGGCACAGACAATGAACTGCGGACGAGAGTAGAGAATTGGCAGAAAGCACAATCGGCTATCTTCTACGATGAGGGTATTGGAACGTCGGTACAACGCTACGACAGATTTCTAAGTTGGAGCGGCGACTATGCAGAGAAGTAGCGGGTAGGTGTAGCAAACTGTTGCAAATGAAGTATTTCTGTGGTTTCTATTTCACGACCAATCTAACCTTACTTTCCAAATAGTCTTCGTATTATCGCGGAACAGGGGACAGAATACCACAATATGAAGATGGTATCCGTTCTTTTGGACATGTCCGAAAGAAAAGATACCATCGGTGACCGTGCAGCTCTCTAGAATGAAATGATAATTAAATCAAGACACTAAGCTGTCGACAGGCGTTGATATGCATCAACGGGGACCGTTGTAAATGTGTCCCCCAACCGGGACTCGAACTCGGGATCTCCTGCTTACATGGCAGACGCTCTATCCATTTGCGCCACCGAGGGCACACAGGATAGTGCGACTGCAGGGATTTATCCCTTGCACGCTCCCCGTGAGACCCCCATTCCCAACATTCGTAGTTCCCCTGCCCATTACACTTATTACTCACAGCAGACAACCTTACCGAGTCCCATGGATGTATATCAACGCCTGTCGACAGCTTAGGGTCTTGATTTAATTATCATTTCATTCTAGAGAGCTGCACGGTCACCAATGGTATCTGTTCTTTGGGACATGTACGAAAGAACAGATACCATCTATATATAGTTACGGCTAACCGGCCATTGACCACCTTATTCTGTGCGGATGCACACATATTGCCCGAACTCTTACGGGACTCGGTAAGATTGTCCGCCGCGAGTAATGAGTGTAATGGGCAGGGGCACTTCGAATGTGGTGTGTGGGCATTAAGCTAGGAATGTGGGTCTCACGGGGAGGGTGCAAGGGATAAATCCCTGCAGTCGCACTATCCTCTGTGATCTGTAACAAAAAAAGTTAGTGAATGGGTCAACGAAGAACTTAAAGGGGTGTCATCGGATGTCCGCCACGAACAAATTCAACGAAAAGTATAGAACAAAATGTGACTGAAAAAAAAGTGTATAGAGCGTCTGCCATATAAGCAGGAAATCCCGGGTTCGAGTCCCGGTCGGGGCACACATATTCAACTGTCCCCGTTGATGGATATCAACGCCTGTCGACAGCTTAGGGTATTGATTGAATTATCATTTCAGAGTACCACAACTTTCATACGCGAATTCCGGTGGCAATCATTAGAACAAACGCGTCTTTCGTTGCGGCAGGATCTTCCAGTGAATACTCACAACATTTCTCCTCAGAGTTTGAAAATGTTTTGTTGGCGCCCATCTACACAGGGAAAAACGATCATCAGAATAACAGAAATCAGAGCTAACCCTTGCGATAGTCGGGAATGGAGCAGTAGAGAAACAGATTGAAGATGGGTCGATGAACCCTCTGTCAGACAATTGTGAACTGAAGTGTAACTGTAGATGTGAGAAAGAATTGGATGACGTCTTCCATGGTTGTTCTCTTTACGCCTGTGTGTGTGTGTGTGTGTGTGTGTGTGTGTGTGTGTGTGTCATTGGCTGCGGACTGAGACTGACAGGCAGATTCAGGTCCACGGACAGAGCGGCGCATGGAGGCCGTGCACTCGCCTCGCTTCCAGGCATTTTGCAGACCGGGCGTTTGCGGGTTCGAGCCCGGCGGTCACTGCCCGCCGTCGCACTATTTGACTACCGGAGGGGATTACCCACGCGCCACTGGGCTTTGCTTTAATTCAATATCAGCCGCACAGCGCCACGGCACAGTCTGTGCCGACAGCACGTGCCGCGCGGCAAAGGGCCGAGGTACAGGGCGACCCGCCAGTCGCCGCCGCGCCGCGCCGCGCAGGCCTTTGATGTCCGGCGACCGCACACCGCAAATTAACATGACCGGGCCCGGACATGTCCCGGCCGCGGGCTAAACAGTCACTCGCTGTCCTCAGCTCGCGGACGGCCCTTCAGCAGTATTATAACTGTCACTCATCACACCGGAGGCTCCAGCGGCGGACGTGTCTGATGGAGCGGCCGCAAATGGGCTCGCATTGAATTAACAACGGGACGCAGTTTTAGCAGAGACTGCAGTATGCTAGTTCATTTCCCTCAGGCGGCTCAGCTCATGCATCAACATAAATTCGCGATGCGGTTGGCGGCTCTAGAAGTGTTTGAAATGCAATGATCTCAGTTAAGCTGGCGTCTGATCGGAAAATTTCTCCCATTTTTAGAAGACGAAAATTTGTGTATACAGGGTGGGTCATTGATAGTGACCCGGCCAAATATCTCACGAAATAAGCATCAAACGAAAAAACCACAAAGAACGAAATTCGTCTAGCTTGAAGGAGGAAACCAGATGGCGCCTATGGTGGGCCCGCTAGATGGCGCTACCATAGGTCAAACGGATATCAACTGCGTTTTTTAAAAATAGGAATCCCCATTTTTATTACATATTCGTGTAGTACGTAAAGAAATATGAATGTTTTACTTGGATCACTTTTTTCGCTTTGTGATATTGTTGTTGTTGTGGTCTTCAGTCCTGAGACTGGTTTGATGCAGCTCTCCATGCTACTCTATCCTGTGCAAGCTTCTTCATCTCCCAGTACCTACTGCAACCTACATCCTTCTGAATCTGCTTAGTGTATTCATCTCTTGGTCTCCCCCTACGATTTTTACCCTCCACGCTGCCCTCCAATACTAAATTGGTGATCCCTTGATGCCTCAGAACATGTATGGCGCTGTAATAGTCACAAACGCATAAGTGCGTGGTATCACGTAACATTCCGCCAGTGCTGACGGTATTTGCTTCGTGATACATTACCCGTGTTAAAATGGACCGTTTATCAGTTGCGGAAAAGGTCGATATCGTGTTGATGTATGGCTATTGTGATCAAAATGTCCAAGGGGCGTGTGCTATGTATGCTGCTCGGTATTCTGGACGACATCCCCCAAGTGTCCGGACCGTGATCCACCGACAACGCCTGACAACATGCGTCAGCGCATTGTCAATGCATGGGCGAACATAACGGAAGGAGAACTACTCGCTGTTGAGAGGAATGTCGTTACAAATATTGCCAAATGCACTGAGGTTGACGGACATCATTTCGAGCATTTATTGCATTAATGTGGTATTTACAGGTAATCACGCTGTAACAGCATGCGTTCTCAGAAATGATAAGTTCATAAAGGTGCATGTATCACATTGGAACAACCGAAATAAAATGTTCAAACGTACCTACGCTCTGTAATTTAATTTAAGAAACCTACCTGTTACCAACTGTTCGCCTGTTACCAACTGTTCGTTTAAAATTGTGAGCAATATGTTTGTGACTATTAGAGCGCCATCTATCAAAAAGCGAAAAAAGTGGTCCAACTAAAACATTCATGTTTCTTTAGGTAGTACACGAATATGTAATAAAAAATGGGGGTCCCTATTAAAAAAAAACGCAGTTGATATCCGTTTGACCTATGGTAGCGCCATCTAGCGGGCCCACCATAGCGCCATCTGGTTTCCCCCTTCAAGCTAGACGAGTTTCGTTCTTTGTAGTTTTTTCGTTTGACGCTTATTTCGTGAGGTATTTGTCCCCGTCACGATCAATGGACCACCCAGTATACAGGATGTCCCAAAAAGAGTGACCCGATTTTAACTTGTAATAATATTGAGACAAATGTCACTAGGTAACAGCGCTAGATGTAATCGGCGTGGTCTAAAGTTTCAGAAAAAATCCGCTAGATGTCGCTATGATCGCTGATCTGGAGCTTGTGGCCAGTCTCGCGCAATATGGCGTCCGCGCAACAGAAGGCGTATTGTGTTATTACATTTAGTCATACTCAATCAGTGATCGCAGTTCAGCGGGCGTTTCATATTCGATTTCATGCTAAACCACCATCACCAAAGAATATTCGACGGTGGTATAAACAGTTTGAAGAAACAGGGTGCCTCTGTAAGGATAAAAGTTCTGGCTGGCCACGCGTTCCTGAACAAACAGTGGAACAAATCTGACGAGCATTTGGGTGGAGCAATCCTACGGAACTGGTTATTCCCACAACTTTACTCTAACAGTTTCATTTATCAGCAAGATGGAGCACCACCGCGCTGGCACAACAATGTGCGCAGTTTCCTCAATGCCAACGTGCCTGAACGTTGGATAGGGCGTACAGGACCGCGAGAGCAGGCTTTACACTCTTGGCCTCCTAGGTCCGTTGACTTAACACCATGTGATTTCTTCCTGTGGGGATATGTTAAACAATGTGTTTACGTTCCTCCCTTACCTTGTGACATTGATTAACTAAAAACCAGGATATCAGCTGCTGTAGCTTTAGTGACAGAAAACACCTTACGCTAAGTTTGGGATTAATTCGGCTGTCGGCTAGATGTCGTCCGTGCAGCCAGTGGAGAACATTTTGAACATTTATAACGGATTTTTATAAACTTCTGTCTTTTTTGAGTGATTTAGTATGCAATGTTTTGGTGTTAAGCCCTAATTGGGACACCCTGTATATCCACATTGTTAGTTGCCTATTCATCTACAAATTATGTTACCTCATATAGGGTGTCTGAAAAAAAACTCCCTAGTTTTGAGTACGAATTTAACGGGGAAATTAATGAAAAATTACATCAATGAGTACACGTCATGAAAGAGAATTCCTTCAAGTTTTGTTTCATGTACGTAGGCTTAAACATGGCGTCCATTTGTTGCCCTGCACAAGTCGAGACGATATTCCACTTCTCGCCACGTATTCACCAACATTTCAGGTGTAACTGTCCCAACCGCCGCGACTATTCTTTCCTGTAAATGATGGATGCCACTGATCTTTTCACTTTACACAACATTTTTTTATGTGGCCCCAAAAGTAAATGTCCAGTAGGGTTAAGTCTGGACTTCGTGGTGGCCAAGGTATTGGTCCAGCTTTGCCTATGCAACAGCTGCAATTTCTAGGAGCTCAGCTTAAGTCTTTTACGCACAACATCATACGCAGTACCTACAGGAGCTCGTAATTGTAGACTAGGTCTGGCCAATGACTTCTTCGGGTTCCGAACACACGAAGCACGGATGTGTTCAACAACGTCTTCAGAAGTTCTCGGTCTACCTAGTGATTTTGCTTCTAAAACACTGCCCGTTTCCATGAAAGACTTTAGCCAATGACGGATAGCTTTTGCTGTAGGTGGTTCACCACCTTACCAACGTCAAAAAATTACATTGTACTGTTATAAATGACTGAGATTTCACAAGCCAAATAACACACTGCGCTTTCTGTTGCGGAGTATACACTGTTGCGGAGTTGCTCTGTACTGCACTGCACGCACGCCTGGACTGAACTGAGGTAATACAGGAAAAAAATAGCACTTGTGCCGTCTCAAGGTCAGGCAGACCTACCAACTGCAGGGGAGCCAAACTTGGAGAGCTGATGAATCAAACAGCACAAACTACAATAGTGTATGTCACTTTTTACAGATTCTAGGACACATTAAAACTAGGGAGTTCTTTTTCAAACCCACTGTATTAGTCATGAGAGATTGAGACCTTTCGCAGATGATGCAGTTATCTGCACAAATAATCACTCTGATCTTGATAAGTTTTCAGAGTGCAGCAGAGACTATCAATTTCCTTTAACGCCTTGCTGTACTTCGACGAGTACGAAGCGAAACGACGTGAGAATGCACGGACTGTAAAGTGGCGTTACATCTGCCACAGTACTTTTGAAACTACAGTTCCATGCTAGACTACTCATTTAGATTTGTAGATATTTTCCTATCACAAATTCGATCAGGAGGCGTACTCATTCTTCTTGTTACATTCTTGTTGACTGTATCTACACTCCTGGAAATGGAAAAAAGAACACATTGACACCGGTGTGTCAGACCCACCATACTTGCTCCGGACACTGCGAGAGTGCTGTACAAGCAATGATCACACGCACGGCACAGCGGACACACCAGGAACCGCGGTGTTGGCCGTCGAATGGCGCTAGCTGCGCAGCATTTGTGCACCGCCGCCGTCAGTGTCAGCCAGTTTGCCGTGGCATACGGAGCTCCATCGCAGTCTTTAACACTGGTAGCATGCCGCGACAGCGTGGACGTGAACCGTATGTGCAGTTGACGGACTTTGAGCGAGGGCGTATAGTGGGCATACGGGAGGCCGGGTGGACGTACCGCCGAATTGCTCAACACGTGGGGCGTGAGGTCTCCACAGTACATCGATGTTGTCGCCAGTGGTCGGCGGAAGGTGCACGTGCCCGTCGACCTGGGACCGGACCGCAGCGACGCACGGATGCACGCCAAGACCGTAGGATCCTACGCAGTGCCGTAGGGGACCGCACCGCCACTTCCCAGCAAATTAGGGACACTGTTGCTCCTGGGGTATCGGCGAGGACCATTCGCAACCGTCTCCATGAAGCTGGGCTACGGTCCCGCACACCGTTAGGCCGTCTTCCGCTCACGCCCCAACATCGTGCAGCCCGCCTCCAGTGGTGTCGCGACAGGCGTGAATGGAGGGACGAATGGAGACGTGTCGTCTTCAGCGATGAGAGTCGCTTCTGCCTTGGTGCCAATGATGGTCGTATGCGTGTTTGGCGCCGTGCAGGTGAGCGCCACAATCAGGACTGCATACGACCGAGGCACACAGGGCCAACACTCGGCATCATGGTGTGGGGAGCGGATTCCTACACTGGCCGTACACCACTGGTGATCGTCGAGGGGACACTGAATAGTGCACGGTACATCCAAACCGTCTTCGAACCCATCGTTCTACCATTCCTAGACCGGCAAGGGAACTTGCTGTTCCAACAGGACAATGCACGTCCGCATGTATCCCGTGCCACCCAACGTGCTCTAGAAGGTGTAAGTCAACTACCCTGGCCAGCAAGATCTCCGGATCTGTCCCCCATTGAGCATGTTTGGGACTGGATGAAGCGTCGTCTCACGCGGTCTGCACGTCCAGCACGAACGCTGGTCCAACTGAGGCGCCAGGTGGAAATGGCATGGCAAGCCGTTCCACAGGACTACATCCAGCATCTCTACGATCGTCTCCATGGGAGAATAGCAGCCTGCATTGCTGCGAAAGGTGGATATACACTGTACTAGTGCCGACATTGTGTATGCTCTGTTGCCTGTGTCTATGTGCCTGTGGTTCTGTCAGTGTGATCATGTGATGTATCTGACCCCAGGAATGTGTCAATAAAGTTTCCCCTTCCTGGGACAATGAATTCACGGTGTTCTTATTTCAATTTCCAGGAGTGTACGTCCAGACGACACGTTATTGCATTCCTTCAGAAGAAGTCACACCTGAAGACACTCACGAAGAAGATAATTTCTATATAAGTATTGTTCATGTGTAAAAAATTATATTTACATATTGAAGTATTGTTCGAAATGTACATAAAAGGAACTAGAATTATATATTAATTGATCGTATGGCGTTCATGGCCGCGAGTCCCTACATGGAAACTTCGGCCGCCGAGTTTCGATTCAGACGACGCCACAGTGCACGACTTGCGTGTTGATAAAACGGTGATGAGGCCGCAAGCAATGAAAATCTCCCAGCCGGCCGGTTATCGAACCCGGGACCGTTGCATGGAAGTCAGGCGCGCTGACCACTCAGCTAAGAGCGCGAACAGAATTGAAGTAATTTCAGCGTATCAGTATCACGTGAAACAAATACACATAGCTATTATAACAGGTACCCGTGTGTCGGCTTCTATTGCGAGTGTCTCGAACATTACACTGGCTCGTTTCGCACGCGTCGTCAACAACCGCTTGGCTACGGATCTCGTCAAACTGAATGGTACGGCAAGAGGTTAAATGTTCAACGTGAAGCTGTGTTCACAAAACGTGAAAACGTAGCATCCTGGACTACAATATCAATGAGTCACAGCTGGAAAAGATCAACTGATACAGCTACCGAGATACAACAATCTACAGGGATATGAAATGGAACCAGACCGGATTTAAGGCACAAGCGACAGAAGTGCCCGCTCGGGGCGTCAAACTGAGAGGGGTGTCAGAAGCGCATCTAAAGCTAAATTTGTCAGAAGCGTGTACCGGAATTATTGGCGAAAACTGACACGGGTAAAACTATAGAAGGAAAAACGTTACAGTACCTATCGGTCCGCTAACGAGATAGCGGCAAAAATAAAGATAACGAGCCGCAACTGACTTCAGTATCATTTACTGTCCTAGTTAATAGAAACATAGCTGAAACGTGTAGTTGGGCTGAAATTTCTCTTCAGAAACGTACGAACTGTCGTAACTTTATTAATAGACTATTTCTCTTTCGTACCATACACTAACTGGTGTTTCATTTGCTTACATACAAATTTTCACCGCGTATATAAATATCCAAGTACTGTCATGTCAAATTCTCTAAAATTTAAGTATTTGCCATTTTTCTTCATCTCCATCTAAAACTACATTTCCATTTTTCATTTCCTTACATAAAAATTTTGACCAAGTTCATAAATTTTCAAGCACTTTCATGCCAAAATCCTTAATTTTTAACTACTTACTTGTCAGTTTTCTTCATCTACATCTAAATCTACATGACTACTACTCTTTAACTCGCACTTCAGTCCGTAGCATCCACTCTATTTATCCACCGTTCCACTCGCTAACAGCATGCGAGAAACTCAAACGCCTAAATTTTTCGTATGAGCTCTGATTTCTTCTACTTTGTTATGTTGCTGGTGGCAGTGAAATAGTGTCATATACGGAGAAAAAATGCCTTTGTTTTAATGACTGAAACCCCAACTCGCATGCCGTGTCTGTGATACTCTCTCCACTATTTCGCGACAGTACAAAACGAGCTTCCATTGCTTGAATTTTTTTATGTTTTCCGTCTGTGCTATATAGTAACGATCCCATACCGCTTAGAAATACTCTACCAGAGGAAGGACATGTTTAGTATGCTGTAGTTAATCTGTACATTCAGCAAGCAGTAAAGGAAACTAAGGACAAATTTGGAAATTGAATTAAAGTTCAGTGAGGAGAAATAAAAACTTTGAGACTTTACGACGACGTAGTGATTTTGATAGAGATGCCAAAGGATGTGGAAGAGCATTATTGAAAGTAGCGGATAACGTCTTGAGAAGGAGATATATGATGCACGTCAACAAGAAAAATGAAATTTTAGTCCCATTAAATTAGGCGATGCCCAAGAAATTAGACTTCGAAATGATACACTGAAAATAGTAGATCTGTTATTCTACTTCGACAGCAAAATGACTAATGATGTAAGAAGTAGAAAAGATGTAAAATGCATTTCTGAAAATGAGAAATTTGTCATAATCGAATATACATTTAATTTTCTGGAAGTCTTTTCTCAACGCGTTTGAATCGTATGTAGCTTTGTAAAGAACTGAACGTGGACAATGAACAGTTAAGAGAAGAAGATGACGGAATCTTTTGAAGTTGAAGATTAAATGAGTAGACAGAATAACCATAAGAAGGCACTGGGGATGTGGATGGAAAAGAAATTTGTTGCACAGCTTGACGAAAAGGACGAAGCAATGAATAGGATACAGCTTGAGACATGAAAAAATCGTCAGTTTGGTAATTGAAGCAAGTGGGAAGAGGGAAGGAAGGGGGGGGGAGAGGTTAAAAGCTGTAGAGGGAGACCACAAGACGAGTCCATTACGCCGTTTCAGATGGATGCGAGGCTTGCAGAAGATATACTCGTATCAGTGTGGAGGAATGCATCGATCAAGTCTTCGAACTGAAGATCACAACAACCTAGTCTCTCCTTGTGTTCAGAGTTGCATATATTACTTTTCAAAATGGATCAAATTGTTATCGAATTCAGTCAATTTAGTTTACATAATAAAACTCAGACTTCAAATAAACAAATACGAGTAACATCTCAGACAAGTTTTTTAACAGTGATTGTGGTAAGCTCAAATGGAGTGATCTCCCGGAAAGTACGCACAGAAGATGCGCAGGAATGCAGATATGACACGTCAGTTCCAAAATGTTTCTTCTTACTAACGGATCAAATGTATTCGAAATACGTTATGACTCTTCTGTTTTACATTCCTATTTATAATTCTCTGCACATAATGTCACATAACAGCGGAAATACTGCAGACACTGCCATCGTGTGGACCCACGAGCAAAAAGTTACCCATACGCTCTACAAGAAATTTAGCATAGCTATAAGTGTACAGATGTAGCAACATAAAAATGCAGTGACTTTTTTTCTCGTCGTGATAACCGATTTGAAAGAAAATCTTATCCACACAGTATCTTTGAAGATAAATTTAGGTGGTGGCTCTGAGCACTATGGGACTCAACTGCTGTGGTCATAAGTCCCCTAGAACTTAGAACTACTTAAACCTAACTAACCTAAGGACAGCACACCACACCCAGCCATCACGAGGCAGAGAAAATCCCTGACCCCGCCGGGAATCGAACCCGGGAACCCGGGCGTGGGAAGCGAGAACGCTACCGCACGACCAGATAAATTTAGGTATTGCATATTTTTTAAAATAGTCTTTAGCTTTTCTCGAACAAAGAGTTAACCAGATTGTGTTCTTTTATTACAGGTGAGTGGGCAGTAATGAAGACAGCACATATACAGCCCCAGCTTGCTTGAGGCAACGCGTCCCTGTAAAGCGGAGATACAAGTAAGTTAGTCGTAGGGGCTTGTGACCACACTGTATGCGTATTTACTCTTAGTCCATTTTCAGATAAGGAACTTCCACACACATAATTCCTAATCAGTATGTTTAGTACTTCATTTCGTACGTTATCTGTCGACTTAATTTTGAACATTCTGCAGTAGCACAACATTGCCAATTCTTTCAGTTCCTTCAATCATGGTATAGGATAATTTGCCCTTCATTTGCGCACAGTAATGAGCTCCATGCAAACACTTCCAGAAATTTCTCTCTCATTGCCGAGTCAGTACCTCATAGTAATAGAGCTGTTTTATTGAAAGAACCTTTCTTCACCAATACAAATGTACTTAAACTTTAGGCCGACCTGTGAAGTCTTACTTTTTGATCGGAGAATTCTTTTATTTACTCTACTAACATGTCGTTCTCAATTTTGATGTTAAGCTAGTCGCTATTGCTCCTTGCCATATTCTAAGCTAAGTATGCTGACCACTTCTTTCGACAGTTGTTCGAGTCTTCTTCATATCCGGGCAGAAGGGCTGTGTGTAGCTGATGAATTTTATTTAGCGTTGGTGTAAATTCCGCTTGTTCTTTCACTTTTCTTTCGAAATGTTCTTTCACGTGATTCGCTGCGTCTTCGACGCACACGTTGAAGAACAGTAATGACAAACTTCAACTCAACTTTACATCCATCTATTTTTATTACTCAGCAGTAACCCCTCTGTTTCCCCCGCCCCCTGTCCTGATTATTTAAAAAACTGAATTTCCATGTTTATGATGTCACTTATCCTGAACAATACGTCGTGTAAAATAAATTTGTTACCTATAAATGTCACAGATAAGTTGTCTGTCACTTTACTTTAGTCCCTATTTTCATTGGGTTGGATCATCAAATCATACTTTCCGCTGTCAAAGACTTTCTCTACCGGTCTCATTATGCCAAGTTTCAAAGTGAAATGGTCTTCTGCAATCTATTATAAGGGAATTTCTTACTGTCAGTCTACAGATAAAGATGCTTCTCTTTGGACCACTCGATGCTTTAACAGAACGATTTCTCTAGATTGCTTTTCCAAGGTGGGTGTCGAGACAGCAGTAAGTACTCCCGGAATCCAATACCAACATACTAACTGAGTGACTGCTGACAAGAGACACATTTCCTCTGCCAATGTCAAGAGGTGAGCTCTTGTTAGTGGCAAAGGAGCAGTCGGTTGAGAGCTCGAGGGTATTAGTCGTATTAGTCGCTCGTAGAGCTGTGCTATACCACAATTAGTCTGGTAGTTTGGTACATTGCTGGTACCAATGTGGAAGACAGAAACAGGGAGCCGACGAGTTCTTTTGTTTTTGTATTTGTTGGGCTGTTTTTTCTGCACTTAATTAGATTAGAACTTCATTCAGTGTTAGACCATTTTATAAGTAATAAAAATTAGTTGATCACGTAGCTTCGGCGTTTTTATGCAGCCATCGCAATCACTTCTGATTCAAGTACAGTTTACATGCACTGATATAAAAAACTCTCTATAATTATCGATTTTATTTTCTACTTAATAGGATGTTATCATCAAGGCAAGCGTTTCCTGTTATTGTCAATAAATGTGAAAGTTGTTTTTGAATTACATAAACATGTTCTCTATAAGCTCGATGAAGTGTTGAAGGGATGTCTGATATATTTTTGTTTCGCCTTTTTTTAAATTCTATCTTTTTTTTTGGGGGGGGGGGGGGAACTGCAACTTCCAATGATACATGATGTATCTGCATTTTTTTAAAAATTTCTACTAGGACATTCCTCTGTTTCACATTACAAACCAAAAATTTTCCAGTAAAACCTGAGTTAAACGTTAAAAATTTTAATACTGCTATAAATGCTGTTTATTTTTACGTAACAGACAGGAGGTTAACTATATAGAACAAAAATGTTCCGTAGGGTAAGCGGCCCTTTATATATCCGCACTGACTTTTTAGACAGTTCACCGTTTCTAGTTTCTAGGGGTATCTAGTAAGACACTGGTCACATACGTAAACAAGGCGATATATATAAGTTAAAACAACACACTTAATGTACAGTTAACGCATCTACCATCGTAATTGATCAAGGCTACTAGAAAAGCTACCATAGTCTATGCTTATTTATGATTGTCCACAGCAGCCTATTGAATTTTATAATTCTTGTCGCATGACGCGACTGGAATCTGAGAAAATTTTATAAGAAATATTATGCTTGGCTTTTTAAATAGTTGAAAGATATGAAGAAGAATGCGGGCTATGAAAGTGTAAAAATGAGAGCAGACATAAAGTAAGGAACCGATGAACTCAGCAGTTTGGTCCCTTGGAAATTCATACACGCACAGACATAAGGTATGTAACCCATCGAGTGGAAAATAGTGTAGAGGGAACTGAACAGACGAGAAAGGAAAACAAAATAAACAGGTGGTTTATGAGAGATTATCCATTTTGAGGTGAAAGAAAATTAACGGTTTGGAGGCGATTTTACAGGTGTCTTTTAAATACAGTCTAGTGGTTGGTATTAGGTGCATTTCGCAACACTTCAGTCGAGAGCTGAATATTGGAAGGGGTAAAGTGTTAGAGGAGGTCTCATTTTAGACACCGTTGTTGCCACAGCGTGGGTCACAGGGGATTGCACCCCAGAGAGTTAGTTGTAAGAGCGCCATTGAGGTGGAGAGCTACTTGTCAGAACGAACAGGCCTCTTGAGACTGCTGCTGAAAGCAACTGCACAACTGCTTGTGGTAGAGGCGTTTCGTGAATGCTGTTGCAGAGCGAACCTCCACCCACAGAAGAGGCCGGCTCAAATGGGTGAACGGAAGGCGTAAACAAGAAATTACCCTTTTCCGACTGAGGAAGAGTTTGAAAACGTTAAGTTTAGGAACCGTGCGCCGAATACTGGCGCTGGAGTAAGCTAGAAAGAGAGAGAGAAAAAGACGGAGAGTGAGTGTGTAAGAGAGAGAGAAGTAACGAATAAGGAAAAAAAACGAGAGGCAGAGGAGATAATACGGGGAGACGTTAGGGGTTATTCTGCAAGTGTGTGTGGGTTGTCGGACCACATTGAAAGGGGACATTCGTATTCAAGCTGCAGAGGCGTTTTAACGAGACGACGTCGCTAAAGGACGTCGAGTAAGAGCTCGTCAGAGGGGTGAGGGAGGAGGAGAGGGAGGCTAGGAGCCGCGGAGGGCAAAGGAAAGGAGCAAAAGAAAGGAGAAAGCTCGCGTTCAGTGCTCGGCTTTTATATTGAGGAGTACACCGACAAGGACTGCGGAACGGTGCATTAAGTGTATTAGCGCTCGCACCGGAGGTTGGGGCGACGCTTTCGGCAGCAAGTGAGTCGGCTTCAGACGTTGGGGTGGCAGGGGCGCGATGCAACCCGCGACACGGTCCCGGCGCGGCAATGCCCGCCACACTCGTGCTAATTACTGCATGCCTCTCCGCGAGCGAAAATGGGCCTTAAGGGCGCGGAAAGTAGAAGCCGGAGGGGAAAAGATTTACAGCTGACGTCGCTACATCGACATGAAAGGGATAGTAGTGCCGCTATGCTACCATTTATTTGGTTTGCTCATAATTCCGAAAAAGCGTTTTATACAGAGATAGTTTGGCGAGAACAATGAATGACATTAGCATATTTTGTAAACATAGTTTTATTCTTTCTCAAAATCTTCTTCTTCCTCGTTATATCCCGTGTCTCCACGGGGTCGGCTCGTTATTTCGGATGATCAAACAATTTGTCAAACTTCACTTGTTTGACAAAAATTTGACGGTGTATGGCGCTCTTCGACGTGTTTGCACAAACGGCAGAATCGACAATATGGCAGATGTTGTTTATATTGGTGTTTCGAAGTGCATGTTTTGGGAAAAAGAGTTTTATTATGGTTTATATCACTGGTTCAGAATAAAAACAGTCTTCGTTTCGAAATTGTTTAATATCAATGACACATTTCACTTTCTTACATCATCATCAGATTGTGTAAAAGAAGCTGGATACCCAGCTACGTTTACACAATCTGATGATGCCCCGAAAAGGTAAAACGCACCATTAATATTAAATAATTGCCCAACCAATGCTGTTTTTATTATGAAATAATTTGGAGCTGGTTGCTGTAGAATCCTGCCACAATGGAATAGAAAAATTTTTATATCACTGCAACGGGAGTTTCCATAAGTATGGAAACTACGATCAAGGATAGAAACAAAACAGAACTTGCCGTTACCAAATAGTAGAAGTGTTGCATCTTCCCCAGCCATATATTATATAGGAAGATCTTAAGAAGAAAATAAATATTCTACACACAGGAAGAAAGCAGGAGTTCAATAACATAAACTAAAAACTGGCAAGGTGCAAATAGGACTTGCCCCCTGAGGGATCTGTACAAACTTATCCATCCTGGGAATCGAAAATCTCAACGAATTTTTCCTGTTATCCACATCGATACCGACAAGATATTATGTCTGGAAATACCAACACCGTATCGGAATGTCTACGGTATGGCCTGATTAAAATTACTTGATAGTTGATGTCTGTCACTTGAGATTACGCCCGCATCTCGTGGTCGTGCGGTAGCGTTCTCGCTTCCCAAGCCCGGGTTCCCGGGTTCGATTCCCGGCGGGGTTAGAGATTTTTCTCTGCCTCGTGATGGCTGGGTGTTGTGTGATGTCCTTAGGTTAGTTAGGTTTAAGTAGTTCTAAGTTCTAGGGGACTGATGACCATAGATGTTAAGTCCCATAGTGCTCAGAGCCATTTGAACCATTTTTTGCGATTACGATGTTGCCACATCTGCTACCGGAAACGGCTCGCTTATAGGTGGGTCACTTCACAAATAATGTTAATGTGTAACGCGGAACAATGCTGGAAGCGGCAGCCGCAAGGAATGAGGGAAGGGCTGCGAGATGCTCTGATTATAAGTGACTTAACCACAACCTCGTGATGTGCAATATATCCGAGAAAAGTCTGCAGTGCAACTAAAATTACCATCGCTTTATTCACAGCGATTAAAGCTAAACTGTATGAGAAAACTCAAGACAGAAAAAAAATCATTTTCAGTGCTAAAATCGAACTATAATTTCTCGCTACCACTCATTGGTTAGCTGAAACTATCCTTATACTGTCTACACGAACTGCCGCTTAACCAACAATGGGCAGTCCTGTCTGGTACTTGACTGTAGATTGTAGACGATACTGGTAGATTCCAAACGAAAAAATGATGATGGGAAGAAAAAGAAGACAAAATAAAAATGTCAATAACATAATGAAAATGACACAGCAAAGTATTAGAAATTTAAATAATTACACGAAAATCAATTAATTGAATAAAAATAACAATGAAAGAGTTTTGATTAGATTTAGAAACAAAGTATCTCGTTGTCCTTTGGGAGTTTCGTATCTACAATTTCGTACCTACAACCTTCTACACGCCAAATTCTGCGCTAAGCATCACGCTAGGACAGTACCCTGCTCTAAACCCTTACATTTTTTACTCATCTTACAGTAGCAACTTTGAATTGCAACCCTTAGAAATTTGGTTTTATGTAACGTCGTGCGAAACTTTTCTAATGTAAGCCGATCTCTGAGTTTATGGCAACTGTATATGTGATGCTGAATCCCACCGCGGTTTGGCAACGGCGAACTCTCTGACTGGAAAACACAGCTGCAGCCAATGAAGTCTCAATTATCAAGTAATATTAATAAGACTACAGTTCCCCAGACTAGCAGGGACATACGTAGGAAGCAACAAGGGGACTTCAGTTTATATATGTAGAGAGAGAAAAGTAATGAAACGTTTTTATTTTATGTTTGCGTGTAGTAATGTTCGTCTATTATGCTTTTGGCGGATGATGAATGCAAGGTATGTTCAAATAACAAAAATATATCTTTTATGTGATGTAACTTCAGTTTAACAGGTTTCAGATTTTTTTACTTTACTTGCACCGCGAAACATTGCTTCTTATTGCATTTCAAGATTCCATATCAACCGGAAGTACCCTATAAGTTTTGACGAATGACTTTGCGAGCATATAACTTGCCACCTAAATGTCCGAATCTTTCGATTGTATCGACATAGAGGCTTAAATTTCTTACACCGCCAAGGGGCGATAGACTTTAGTATGTGACTTAAATTTGAACATCGTATGCCAAGCTATTCGAGAGAAAAAAAACAGGTTTTAAAAGACGGCAGGCAGACTAGTAAAAAGAGATAAAAAATATTTTTTCGTGTAATATAATTACAAATTAACAAATTTCGGACTTATTCTTTTATTTTTAGTGCGAAATGGTGGTTTTTGTCAAATTTCATGATTCTTGGGAAGTATCTTATAGGGATTGATGAGTGAGTTTTCGAGTATTAAAATAAACTACTGGCATTAAAATTGCTACACCAAGAAGAAATGCAGATGATAAACGGGTATTCATTGGGCAAATATATTATACTAGAACTGACATGTGATTACGTTTTCACGCAACTTGGGTGCATAGATCCTGAGAAATCAGTACCCAGAACAACCACGTCTGGCCGTCATAACGGCCTTGATACGCCTGGGCATTGAGTCAAACAGAGCTTGGATAGCGTGAACAGGTACAGCTGCCCATGCAGCTTCAACATGATACCACAGTTCATCAAGAGTAGTGACTGGCGTATTGTGACGAACCAGTTGCTCGGCCACCATTGTCCAATTGGTGAGAGATCTAGAGAATGCGCTGGCCAGGACAGCAGTCGAACATTTTCTGTATCCAGAAAGGCCCGTACAGTACCTGCAACATGCGGTCGTGCATTATCCTGCTGAAATGTAGGGTTTCGCAGGGATCGAATGAAGGGTAGAGCCACGGATCGTAACACATCTGAAATGTAACGACCACTGTTCAAAGTACCGTCAATGCGAAGAAGAGGTGACCGAGACGTGTAACCAATGGCATCCCACACCATCACGCCGGGTGATACGCCAGTATGGCGATGACGAATACACGCTTCCAATGTGCGTTCACCGCGATGTCGCCAAACACGGATGCGACCATCATGAGCTGTAAACAGAACCTCAATTCATCCGGAAAAATGACGTTTTGCCATTCGTGCACCCAGGTTCGTCGTTGAGTACGCGATCGCAGGCGCTCCTGTCTGAGATGCACCGTCGAGGGTAACCGTAGCCATGGTCTCCGAGCCGATAGTCCATGCTGCTGCAAACGTCGTCGAACTGTTCGTGCAGATGGTTGTTGTCATTGAGCGCACCTTGAGCAGCCTCCTGGTGGTCTGATTTCTGGTGATCTTCCACTCTTTTGCCACTCTGTTCTTATGTCGAATTTGAGCTAGCAAGTGTTCCGGGAGCTGTATTTGCGGCGGTGGGCCATCCCTTTGTGGAGGGGTGGCTTCTTCCACTGCCTGCAAGATGCTGCCTGTTAGGTCTTGTAGCGCTTGTTCTACTGTTTCGGCAGTAGGTGGCGGAGCGCGAGCGATATCAGAGGCGACAGTTTCTTGGTATCGCTCCCAGTCTGTACGTTTGTACGACGTCTGGTACCGTGGGAGTGCTACCCATTCTCCCACATCGACCTCCAGAATCACTGGGTTGTGGTCGGAGGACATTCTGTTGACTGTCCTTGCGGCCACAAACCCTGCGATCCTCCTAGTGAGAGCTATATCTATCACGTCGGGCCTGCCTCCATTTTTTGGAAAATGTGTGGGCTCGACTGGATCCCGTGTTTCGAAGTGGTGGGTGCGCGCTAGTTGTTGCAGTTTGGCGCCTGCTCTGGAGGTTACTCTAGAATTCCAATCAGGATATTTGGCATTGAAGTCTCCCCCTATTATGAGTTTGCCTTCAATTTGCCCTAGAGCAGCTATGTCTCCCTCATCTATCTGGTCATGTGGGGGTCGGTAGACTGCAACAATTGTTAGGGGTCCAGTGGCAGTGGTTACTTCCACCGCCACTGCTTCGATTTTGTTGGTAGCTGGTAAGAATACCTGGTGGTGGGGGATCCCTCTTTTTACATATATGGCCACTCCTCCGCCTTGGGTTGGCCTGTCTTTACGGTAGCTAACGTAGTTGGGAACTGTCGCTTTTATTCCCGGTTTTAGGTGGGTTTCCCCCATCATGCATATGTCGATGGAGAATTCCTTCATGAGTTCTCGGAACTCGACCTCTTGATTAACAATGCCGTCTGCGTTAAAGACGCACATCGTCAGGCCTTGAATATTCGGTCGTCTATTCATGATGCGGTTTTGATACTACTGGGGAAGTCGCAGAGGGGAGCAACTGCTGGACTGTTGCCTGAAGGGCGACGAGGATCTGTGTGTTCTGCTTCTGGGCTTCCCTGAATTCCTTCATCATTTCCATGACGAGGTTCATGGTCTGCACCATTATGCCTAACAACTGATCCAAGGGGGGGGGGGGGAGTGTGTGTGGGGTTCCCTAGATCTTCCTCCATCATGGTGGACCTGGTCGTTGTTGCTTTGTGTTTCCCGGTGTTGTTCTCGTGACAGTGTCTGGTGTTGTGGTGATTGGGCCACGCTTTCATGGTTCCTCGGAGGAGAAACCACCTCCGCATAAGTCGCCCTCGGTGTGTCTGGCCTTGGTTTTACCCAGGCCTTGTCCGTGTGTGTTGTCATGTTTTGTTTTCTTGTATGTCTGGGTGGGTTAATGGTGTTTTGTTTGTGTGTGTGGGGGGCGGCCTTTGCGCCCTTTGCCTGTTGTGTGTGTCATTTGTGGACCTCACAACCTTGGTAACCCGCTGTGTGGTTTTTGCTACACAGCGTGCACCTTATTTGTGGATCCGTGTGTAGAAGTGTACATGTTCTTGTGTCGTGGGCCTCGGCGCACTTTCTGCACCTTACTGGCATGGTGCAGTAGGCGGCGATGTGATTCAGGCCCTGACACCTGAAGCACTGCACCGTCTTGTTCTTACAGCACAGCGGTTCAGTGGTGACAGGCACAGCCAAAACCATTCTTATCTCCCTTTTGTTCTGAGGGTTGTCCGGGAGTGTGGCCTAGTATAATGGCCACTTACTGTTGATGTTGCCCATCTGTTGGACCGCCTTGACGACGTACCCCTGGGCAGTCAGATCTGTTTTGACTGCCTGGGGGGACATACGCCTTGGGAGGTCTCTTATAACTATGTTCCTGTTTCTTGTCTTAGTTGTGGGAAACGTGTAGTGAGGTATGTTTTTTGTGTTGAATAGTGTTTTGACTGTGTTGTAGTGTTCGAGTGTGTGTACTGTCACTTTTATTTTGTCTCCACCGGCAGGTTTTGCCTGGAAACTGCCTCCCCCGATTTCTGTCTTGAGCAACTCGAAGAGCTCCTCGTAGTTTTGAGGAAACTCTGCGAAAATCGGGGGGAGGTGGTGGGCGACTTGGTTCTGTGTTTGTGTTGTGTTTTCTGTTGTCTCAGGCTCATCAGCAACCGCCTGAAATCTGTTCGGGGTGGGTTCCACTCCCCTGGCTGGCGGAAGCTTCGGCTGGCGAAACGTTTTCTTCGCCAGCACGAAACCATCCGAGTCCTGCCCGGTTACGCGGTTCCCTTCCAGTGCCGGTGTTTCCTGGTCCCCTCCCAGTGCCATGACAGGTGCTGTCGGGGGTACTGGTTCCTCAGAGGATGTGGAAGTGGCTGGGGTGGGGGTGGTGGAGTGCTTTTTTCCTCTTGGAGTGCTTTCCTTCTTGTCCTTCCTTACACGCCGTTGCTTGGATGTGGTGGACTTCAGTGGGGGGGATTTGAGGAACTGGGATCGGGTAGGGGGTTGGGTGGCAGTTGCGGGTTTGGGAAGGATTTTAGTCGGTTGACTGGACTTCTGCTTGCCATTCAGGTTGCGGATGTGGTCGGCTAGGCGGTTACAGCCGTGGGCAAGCAGGAGAGGGCTGAGGAGAGGGGAGGGAGGGTCGGGATCGCAAATCCTGACAATATATTTGTTTGTTTGCGTATTGTGTGGTTTTGCCATGTCGGTAGCGGAAAGGGGGCTTGCTGCCAGGTTACTGTCAGTTGCAACTTTTGTTGTCACCGTTGGGTTTTCCGGTTGCATTGCTGACCCTAGTATAACGATGGCAGACGCGGAATTCTGGACGGGGGCGGCGGAAAACATTTGTGTGGTTCCGCGGCCCGCTTCCAGGTCCTGGCCTACTTTTTCCCTATTCTTGCGGGGGGGGGGGGGGGGGGGGCAGAGACTGCGGCAGCTGAGGTGCTCGAGACGGCCGGCCGCGCGTCCCGCGGCAACAAGAAAGCGCGCCTCGTGTCGTCGACGGAAAGAGACCGCCGCGACCCCAAGGCGTCACCCAAGCTCGACATACCACAACGACGAGAGGACACGACAACTCTGCCAGGCGACGCCATGCGAAATTTTTGTCCAAGTGCCGTCCGTGCTAAGGCCTCGGCGCAAGTGCCCGTCAATGTTTTAATAAAAACAGAGCCGGTGATCACTCCTGTTTTTACTCCCGTGCAAGCGGGGGCCTATGGCTGACAGTACGCGAGTGAGAGGAGCGATGCTCAACCCTCAAGAACGAGCGAGAACGTATCTATCTGGGTGGTATTATACACTAGTTGTGTCTGCAGAGATAGCGAGCTGCCTATTGGTGTTGATGCCAGCTGGCTGGACGACAAGACTGCTTTTGGCGGACTCGTATCATCATCAACACGCATCGGTAATAAGGTGCTGACGGGGTCAAAGAGTCGCATTCTTTAGAGGTAGTGGAGAGATTCATGAAAAACTCACCACAATGGCTGAAATGGGGATTCTATATCGCTTCTGCCGATGGATGATTTGGACAGACACAGGAAAGTAAATCACAGCAGAAATCGCATGGTAAGTGAGCTTCGAGAAAGATTGCGCAAGTAGAAGTTACCGTTATTTTGGAGCCTATCGTCTGACCTTTCCTCGCAGTTGCTCCCGGGCGCTGGGAACGACTTGGCCGACACTCTGGCCATAAAGCACGATCGACGGATGGTGGCGGGGGAGGGGGGGGGGGAGGAGTCCTGATTTTAGCGCGGCCGGTGGGAGCAACAGTTGTAAAACTGTCGGGCGTAGCCCTGAACAACAGATGGAACGAGCGTCCATCACTGCGCCGGGCGCGGGACTCGCTGACGTCATAGTCAGATGCGCCTGCCTTTCAACAGCTGCCAGACACGCGAGTGTGATAGAAGGCACGTAAACATAAGGCCGGAAGCCGTTTTAGAGGCGAAACAAAGGCTGGAAAATATTGCCCGTCTCGCAAGCCTGGAACTGTCTACGAGATGGCGTGCAATTTCTGTCCCGTTCTCTTCCACCTTTTCCGTATCTTCGTGTTTCTGCTCTGGTCGAGGTTCGCACGTAGACCGACTTTGGCTGCTGAAGTAAGCTATGGGTAGATCCGGTCAGTCTTTCTGGAAACTATCCACCAGGCGAGACCTTGCTTTCCGCGATCAACGTTTTTTAACAGTTGTAGTGGGTTGGTGTGTAAGTTCCTAATGTTTTCCACAAGTTTAATAAACGCTACAGGCGCACATAAGACAGACTTTAATCATCAATAATACACTACTGGTCATTAAAATTGCTACACCAAGAAGAAATGCAGATGAGAAACGGGTATTCATTGGACAAATATATTATACTAGAATGGAAATTTGATTACATTTTCACGCAATTTGGGTGCATAGATCCTAAGAAATCGGTACCCAGAACAACCACCTCTGGTCGTAATAACGGCCTTGATACGCCTAGTCATTGAGTCAAACAGAGCTTGAATGGCGTGTACATGTACAGCTGCCCATGCAGCTTCAACACGATATCACAGTTCATCAAGAGTAGTGACTGGTGTATTGTGACGAGCCAGTTGCTCGGCCACCATTGACCTGACGTTTTCAGTTGGTAAGAGATCTGGAGAATGTGCTGTCCAGGGCAGCAGTCGTCATTTTGTGTATCCAGAAAGGCCCTACAGTACCTGCAACATGCGGTCGTGCATTATCCTGCTGAAATGTAGGGTTTCGCAGGGATCGAATGAAGGGTAGAGCCACGGGACGTAACACATCTGAAATGGTTCAAATGGCTCTGAGCTCTATGGGACTTAACTTCTGGGTCATCAGTCCCCTAGACTTAGAACTACTAACTAACCTAAGGACATCACACACATCCATGCCCGAGGCAGGATTCGAACCTGCGACCGTAGCGGTCGCGCAGCTCCAGACTGTAGCGCCTAGAACCGCTCGACCACTGCGGCTGGCATCTGAAATGTCCACTGTTAAAACTACCGGCAATGCGAACAAGAGGTGACCCAGACGTGTAACCAATGGCACCCCATACCATCACGCCGGGTGATACGCCAGTATAGTGACGACGAATACACGCTTCCAATGTGCTTTCACTGCGATGTCGCCAAACACGGATGCGACCATCATGATGCTGCAAACAGAACCTGGACTCATCCGAAAAAATGACGTTTTGCCATTCCTGCACCCAGGTTCATCATTGAGTACACCATCGCAGGCGCTACTATCTGTGATGCAGCTTCAAGGGTAACCGCAGCCATGCATTCCGAGCTGATAGTCCATGCTGCTGCAAACGTCGTCGAACTGTTTGTGCAGATGGTTGTTGTCTTGCAAACGTCCCCATCTGTTGACTCAGGGCTCGAGACGTGGCTGCACGATCCGTTACAGCCATGCGGATAAGATGCCTGTCATCTCGACGAGGCCGTTGGGATCCAGCACGGCGTTCCTTATTACCCTCCTGAATCCACCGATTCCATATTCTGCTAACAGTCATTGGATCTCGACCAAAGCGAGCAGCAATGTCGCGATACGATAGTCCGCAATCGCGATAGGCTACAATCCGACCTTTATCAAAGCCGGAAACGTGATGGTACGCATTTCTTCTCCTTACATGAGGCATCACAACAACGTTTCACCAGGCAACGCCGGTCAACTGCTGTTTGTGTATGACAAATCGGTTGGAAGCTTTCCTCATGTCAGCACGTTGTAGGTGTCGCCACCGGCGCCAACCTTGTGTGAATGCACTGGAAAGCTAATCATTTGCATATTACAGCAACTTCTTCCTGTCTTCCTGTCGGTTATTTAGGCGTCTGTAGCACATCATCTTCGTGGTGTAGCAATTTTAATGGCCAGTAGTGTATATTCTCCTTCGCTGTTTACAACAGTTTGCCAGCGTTGGGGTAACTTTTCAATTCCGTGAATTTAGAAATCACGAGGTATTGAGGCGAAGAACTCGTCGAACCATGTTCGGAATGCATTCTCATCCGGACAGGAAGCTCATCGATGGTTGCTCGATAGAGACCGGAAAAGGTGAAAATCTGAGGGCGCAAGATCAGGTGAATAAGATGGGTGCGGAAAGACTTCCTAACCAGACTTTTGTACAGAGTTTTCTATCAGTCTAGCATAATCCGGACTGGTGTTATGGTGGAAAAGATCATTTCACGCAGTCTTCCTGGTCGTTGGTCTTGAATTGCGTCTAAGAGACGTCTCAGATGTCAATAAATGTCAGCAGTGAGGGTTAAACCTCGGGGAAGCAATTCGTAGTACAACACGCCATCGCTGTTCCAACAGACCCCTAACATTTTTTGTGGAAGCGCGCAGGTCTTTGTACGGGGAGTTTCTGCTTTGTTTGGGCTCAACAATTGCTTTCTTTTCGTTACGGCAGCATGAAAACACCGTTTCTTGTCACCATTAACGACACAGGATACGAATGGTCGGTGTTGTTCACATGTCAGTTGATGGTGAGCAAGCTGAGACGCACACATGGCCACCCGGTGATTTTTTAATTTTGACTCGCTACATGCCATATCCACACACCCAGTTTTTTAACTATCCCCACTGAATGCAAATGTCGCACAATGACGGAATGATGATAGTTCATCGCCTTTACCAGTTCTCGAGTACAATGACGTGGATCCTCGTGGATTAGTGCGTTTAAACTATCTTTACCAAACTCCGAACGTGTTCTTGAATGGAGTCACTAATGTCAAAATGATCCTCCTTAAACGGGTAATCCATTTTCTTCCCGTGCTCTGTCCAGTGGCATTATCACCATACACGGCGCAGAATTTTCTGTCTGCCTTCTCTCTATAAAACTCAAACAGAAGAATACGTCGGAATTGATGCAATTTGTCCAGTTGGCACTCCATTTTCTGAAGTTCACTGCTCCTCTCACGATCTCCAGATGACAAAATGTCAAAATGTACCTCAAAAAGCAACAGTGAACTACAAATAAAAATGGCAATCGATAAATAAACCCATAGCAATCGGGATACCTACATGCAAAACAAGAACGCTACGAACTTACGCACCAATCTAATACAATCAGAGCAGTGCTGGAAAAACAAACCGACCTCACGGCTTCCACTCCGTCAAAATTCAGTTCGTCTGGAAATGTTTCCAGACTACATCTCTCAGGAGAACGTATATCATGAAGAATTCACTCTGCGGTAGACTATGATCTGCGGAAGCTTCGTGGTAGGCTAAGAGTGTGAGTTGGACAGAGGTCCGGAAGTGAATCATTGACATATTGTATTTATTTCGGCAGCTACTGGATGTAACTCCAGAAGCATTAGTTTCAAAAACAGAAGCACAAAGGAGATTAAAAATTTAGCAGAAATTGTGCTGTCTATAAAGGTATTTGTAGCAAAATATTTTTTTAAAAAAATTGGTAGTTTGATGGAACTTACGTGAAGATACCTTTGAAAGAAGAAAAACAGATCAGAGTTTAATGTCCTGTCGACAACGAGGTCATCAGAGACGGAAGACAAGGTTGTATTGAGGAGGAACAGGGAAAGAGTTCGGCCGTGCCCTTTCAAAGAAATAGTCCCGACATATTCTTTGTCCACTTTAAGGAAATCGTTGAAAATAGAAATCTGGGTGGCTGGTTGGAGAATTGAGACGTCGTCCTTCGGGATAGGAGTCCAGTGTGCTAACCAATGTACCACCTCACTCGTTGCTGTCTCTGCGATCAGTCAATATCTCGACAAATATTTCCTCACGGGCATAAATATGCTGTAGTGGCGCGCATTATGGAAATTGGAGATAGGTAAACTATCTCTAATTAAGGACCCATTCCATTCCTTCCAGTATTGCGTTTTAAGGAAAACTGCGATACCACGGATGCTGGAACTAAAAAGAACAGTGCCCAAAATTTTACACATTGCAAAGAACGGACAATAACAAATATTTTACGAGAAATCCAGAGATAAATACGCATTTCGCTAAGCGGTCAAAACTCATGAGAAGACGCCATATCAGGAGTCAGTCAATGCCTGCTGAAGCCTATATATTTTATTGTTGTCCTTATAGTTCTGGTAAAATGGGTTCCTGGCGGATGACATTCAAATCACTGGCGACCTGTCAATAGTAGACCGGTGATGGCCCACATGGCTCTGCAGAGGCGACGTATTGGCCGTTTGCAAAACATTTGTAGGCGTCCAATGTGGCAATGTGCACACATGTATTACCATGATCTCTGTCATACTTAAGATCCACTGTAGATACTGTTAACGCCAGAAGCAGAAAATAACCTCCTCAATAGCCCCGCCAGCTGTTGATATCAATCGCGGCCAGAGGAGCTACATACAGCTCATGGTTATGATCGATCCCAGGAGCGTGTGCAGCATGTCACATGGGTCGAGCTACTCATAGCATAGGCCAGGCGGGCAGCCGTGATTCAGTCCAGTACAGCCCGTTTGCATGACCTACTGTCAGTCACTCAACATTCAACCAGCAAAGCTATCACTTTTTTCAGTCGATACTAGTAATAAATCGCATTAGAGAGAAAGCAAAAGAAGAGTTAGTAAATGATATTTCCCAAAGAATTATTAAGCGCTTCCCTGAAAATGGACTCGCCCTAAATTTTGAAAAGACGCACCATATTTGGTTCTGTACAACAAACAGAGTCATACCAACAACTGATGCAGCACAAGAGCAGGAATCAGTAACCAGGGAAGAATGATGCAAATTTGTGGACATACATATTGATGTAAACTTGAACTGAAAGAAGCATGTCACCGAGCTTCTCAAACAATTAAGTTCACTTACTTTTGCTCCTCATACAATTGGTAAACATGGAAACAAACTTATCAGCCTCCTGACATAATTTGCATATTTCCACTCAGTAACGTTTTACGGAAATTTTCCGAGATAACTCTTCACTTAGAAAGAAAGCATTCATTCCATAAAAGCGAATAGCAATAAAAATATGTGGCGTTCACCCACGGACATCATGTAGGTACCTCTTCAAGGAAAGAGGCATTTTAACTGTGCCGTCACAATATGTTTATTTACTAACGAAATTCATCATAAATAACACAATTTGAGAATAGTAGTGATGTACATACCTCCAGACCTATGTGACACATTGTTAAAGCTGTTAGTGGCTCAGAGAGGCGTTCAATATGCAGCAATAAAAATGTTTGGTTCTTTCCCCAGTAACATAAAATATCTGAAAGTTAGCGAAGCAAGTTGTAGATCTAAATTAAAATCATTTCTCCTGGACAACTTCTTCTATTCCATTGACGAATTTCTTCTTTAAAAACTTGTTTATAACTGTAGTTGCTTGAGTAGAAATAAAATGACAATGTGTTCATTAATGTTAACAGAAATCATGTATACATATCCTGTAAATTGACTCGTTGGATATCATTTCGCTAAGACAATCGTTCATATGGTCTACGGAACATGTAACTAGCCTACGCCATTCTGATTACTGTATTTCGATCTTGCGTTGCAGCTGGACTTTCTCATCATTGGATTCATTCATTTTTCTGCTCTCAACAAATTTGTTTTTGTTTGCAGATCACGTATTCATATCAGGAGGAGGCAGAACCACCTCTCATATGCAATGACCGCTGCGTCCCAATTTTCATTCCACGTTCACTACAAACGTGTCCAGAACAGACTGTTCTGATATCGTGTCTATACTTGCGCATACATTGCATCCAGCCACAATATTGCCGCCTCATACACGGCACCTCTTAGAAGGTGACAAATTTTTCTGTTTTCCTATTCTGACACCACACAGAATCCGCAGCTGTTATACATAATATGTAAATCGAAGGTGGGGAAGGGAAGAAAGGAACGCGGAATCGGTGGTGAAAAGTAAAAATGTGTTCCCTTCTTCCCGTCTCCAATTCAGTTTGAAGCATCCCCTTAGAAAAAATTTGAATGACTGTGCTAGCGAACGTCTTACGTTATTTCATTTCCAAACAGCTGAGCAAAACTGAACGTACTTAGACATTTCTCTCTTTACTTATTCTGATCATCACTAAACTGACACACAATATTTTTAGCGCAATGCAATCTGACTTTTAATAATCCCTACGAAAGAATGGCCCTGACTAACAACAACCTACACCTTTCGTGAATCACTTACCTCACAAAAATCTTCGTTACTCGAACTACTGCAATACAGCGAGCGCCAATACTGCCAGCCAAATTAAAGATTCTAACTACTGAAGGCACTAACTACTGATAGGCGTAGTTAGCAAATGAAAAGTTTAATAAATCACTGACTGTGCTGCTTGGACTCATTGTTGGAATATTCGCTTGTGTAGTGTTAGGAAGTTGGATGTGAACAGCGCGTAGCGTTGGGCAGTTGGAGGTGAGCCGCCAGCAGTGGTGGATGTGGAGAGAGAGATGCCAGAGTTTTGAGAGGTTACTATAAGCGGACGATCTGGACGTGCGTCCGCCAGAAAAAGGAAATTTGTAAAGATGGATGTCATGAATTGATAGATCTATATATGATGAGTTTTGAACATTATTAAAGTAAATACATTGTTTGTTCTTTATCAAATTTTTCGTTTGCTAACTATGGCTATCAGTAAATAGTGCCTTCAGTAGTTATAATCTTTTATTTAGCTGGCAATATTGGCGCTCGCTGTATTGCAGTAGTTCGAGTAACGAAGATTTTTGTGAAGTAAGTGATTCATGAAAGGTATAGGTTATTGTTAGTCAGGGTCATTCGTTTGTAGGGATTATTGAAAGTCAGATTGCGTTGCGATAAAAATATTGTGTGTAGGTTTCGTGATGATCAGAATAAGTAAAGAGAGAAATGTCTGAGTACATTCAATTTTTGCTCAGCTGTTTGAAAATCAAATAATGTAAGGGGTTTACTAGCAAAGTCATTCAAATTTTTTCTAAGAGGATGTTTCAAGTTTACGTACAATGTATAACAGCTGCGGATTCTGCGCGGTGTCTGTCCTAGCTGGGCGATGAATCCTTCTTTTTCAGTGCGAACGCACAAATACGTCCGACCTCCGTTGGGAATCTCGGAAGGGCGAATATGGAGGAAATGGACAGAGGCTACGGATAGGTGGTGCTCGATGGGAGTGTGGATCGGCCGTCAGTCGAGCCTAGATTTTCCGTGCAGTTGCGATGAAACTGTGGCCCGGATGGCACAGTGGTTAACGCACCGGCCTAGTAAGCACGGGCCAGAATCCGGATCCGGTACACGTTTTCACTCGGCGCCGCCGATTCCCCGTAATGTCTCAGTGGACCTGACAGCAGTGATCCGTCCCCTTTCCTTACCTTCCTTCCCCTCTCCACCTTCAGTTTACATATAAAGAACGCATTGCTTGAATAACCTGTAGGCAGACATAAGCAACATGTTGTGTATACCTCTATGTCTTTAAGACACCAGCATAACTGAAACAGCATATGTTTCTGAACCTATACCTCATACTAAAAACAAGTATGCATCGGATGCCACATACTGGTGACTCGAAACGTAATGACCACTCCCCACCGAGCGAGGTGGCGCAGTGGTAGCACACTGGACTCGCAATCGGGAGGACGACGGTTCAATCCCGCATCCGGCCATCCTGATTTAGGTTTTCCATGATTTCCCTAAATCGCTCCAGGCAAATGCTGGGATGGTTCCTTTGATAGGGCACGGCCGACTTCCTTCCCCATCCTTTCCTAATCCGATGAGACCGATGACCTCGCTGTTTGGTCTCTTCCCCCAAACAATCAACCAACCAACCACTCCCCACAGCAAAATTTGGAAATTTGTGGTAAGGTCTTATGGGACCAAACTGCTGAGACCGTCGGTCCCTAAGGTTACACACTCCTTAACCTAACTTAAACTAACTTACTCTAAGGACAATACACACACACCCAAGCCCGAGGGAGGCCTGGAACCTCAGACGGGGGGAACCGCGCGAACCGTGACGAGGCGCCTGAGACCGCTCGGCTACCCCGGTGCGGCCCCCTGGCGACATTGAATGCCTGCTGGTGGTGTTGTGTACACGTAAAGCGGTAGCAAAAGTTCGTAAGCGGGAAGAGTATCACACTAGCGAAGATAAGGGCTGAAAATTGGGATTTCCATTCAGATAAGCGACTTTGACAAAACGCGGATTATTATAACGCAGAGCCTGTGAAGGAGTATCTCAAAAACGATGAAGCTGGTCAAATGTTCATGTGCTAGTGTCGTGAGCATATACAGAAAGAGGTACAAGGACAGTGATACTACCACTAGGCTCTAAATGGTTGGATGTCCACGACTTTTCACAGAACGTGGGATTCGGGAGATTATGTACTTTATAGTCTGTGTCACCTCTGTTGAAAGAGTACAATGCTGGTGCATGCACAGGAGCCTAGGAGCATACCGTTCAACCTACGTGTTTACATGTTGAGCGAACGAGTTCGCCAATTATGATTGCAGTGGGCACGAGACCATCGAGATTCCACCATAGATCAATGGAAACGCGTCGGCTGCTCGAGTGAATCACAATTTTTGCTACACTAGGTCGATGGTCGTCTCTATAAACGCCACCCTCGAGATGAACGGCGGCTTGAAAGGTGCAGTGCGCCACGGACGCAGGATGGTGGGTGTTATGCCATGGGAGAATCTCTCCTGCTCTTTCATGGGACTTGTGGTAGTAATCTAAGACATCATTTCAACTGCGGACAATCTGCATCCCTTCATGCCCGTCTTCCCCGACGGCGATTTCGTCTTTCAGCAGTACAACTGTTGGTGTCCCGGAGCCAGAATCGTGTTACAGTGGTTTGAGGAGCATTGAAGTGAAGTCACGTTGATATGTCGGCGACCGAATTCACCTGGTGTAAATCCTATGGAACCGATCTCGGTCGCTATCGTGCACCATTACCGCGTGCGCAAATCAGCGGCCTTTACGCGGATTTCATGACCTGAGGGTAGACAGATATTGCCTCACTCCTCCACAAACCTACCAACAGGCTGTAAGATTGCTGCTACGCGGAATCGGTATGTATTTCGTTCCAAAGACGGACAAACGAGCTATTAATTAGGTGGTCATAATGTTACGGCTCATCAGTGTGTAGCGATGACATTGTAGTTTGCCATGTGAAGAATGATTAAAAATAAGTACTGTATATTTCTTCAGGATACAGTATTCATTGAATCTAGAAGAAAAACTTATATGTATACGTAAGCTAGTGCCATTCTTTTTTATTACAGCCATGTGTCTTTTGATATTGCATGTGGTTATCGCTAGTTCTTTTACTTCCGTTGGCCCTCATTTTCAGCTCGTGCCAACCGAACCTGACTGCCCTTAGGATTTGGCCACATGTTTGGAATACATGCTCTTGTATAGCGTGCATGTGTCTATAGGTGTTATCACAGATCAATGTCTTTAAATGACAGGCGAACTGGGACACAGTTCTCGACAAAAGAATGGATTGCCGTATGAGGCGTATGAAATGAAGTGGAGCTCATTTCTACACAAGAGATATGCGTAGCCTCTCTGCAAGGGTAACAGTCTCTAATGGCGCAGCCAGACTGACTGCCGGCCGAAGTGGCCAAGCGCTTCTGGGCGCTTCAGTCTGGAACCGAGTGACCGCTGCGGTCGCAGGTTCGAATCCTGCCTCGGGCATGGATGTGTGTGATGTTCTTAGGTTAGTTAGGTTTAAGTAGTTCTAAGTTCTAGGGGACTAATGACCTCAGATGTTAAGTCCCATAGTGCTCAGAGCCATTTGAACCATTTGAACCAGACTGACCTACGGAAATTGCAAACATGTAACACCGAGAAGGAGAAAAAAAATGAAATTTCAGTTATTGTACAACTAGAGTATGTTAAAAGGAATACGAGCATTTGTAGGGGATTAGTTGTTACTCATGATGGGAATTTAGCGTACAGAATTTTCCACCCCTGGCAGCAAAAACGTTTCTAACTGCTCTGAGTAGTCGAACTGGGCTTGAATGTCAGACATGGCGCTACAGCTATATGCCAAATCTCATCCACCGTAGTGTCTCACAAGTAGTGGTGTCATAATCTAGTGACAAGCAAGGACCCGATCTTTTTAATAGATGCGCCATCTGCGAGAGCTGGATAGCATCCTGGCAAGGGCAGCAGTCGAACCACCTCCATATCGAGGTAGGTCTGGTTAGCACGGGAGCATATACGGTCTTTCGTTTTTTCGCTGAAAAGTAACATCACGGAGGCCTCGAAAACAGGACGCAGCCACCGGTCTTAAGAAAACTAAAAGAACTATAACGGCTGCAGTCCACATTACCAGCAATGTGAGCCACAGGTGATCGTGCTGTGCATCCAATGTCACCCCATACCATGATAATAATGAACCCGACCTGGCGACGTCCGTTCTACACGAAGCCTCCACGCACTTGTACGTCCATTGTAATGCTTGTCTGTAAAGACGACGTGATTCTACTTCTTCGTCCAGTGTTGTCACTATAGAGAACCTCTGACAGCGTGCTGCCCTCTGTTGTCGCATCAAGATAAGCACAGTGATGTCGCCCTGCTGACGGTTTGTGGTAGTCCAGGCGCCGTCCGTGCGGATACTTGTCCCGTTATAAACAAGCCCGTTACTTGACTCAACGTCTTTGTACGATCCGACACGCCCGAAGGAACAGTTGTTCTCTCGGGCGCTAGTCAAGTTCTGCTATTAAGATCCAGCATTGCGTTGAGTATGTCCCTCCTGAACACATCTGTTCCATATTCGCGTGACAGTCTTAAGATTCCTACCAACGCCAGCAACAACATCGTGTAAGGATTAAACATTGTCTCGAAAGGCCACAGTCCAACCGTGTCCGAACGCAACTCGTTCTGATAGACGTTCGTTCTTCTCAACTTGAGTTCATATACGCAACTGAACTGACGCCACAGCTAATGGCATACTGCAGTGGCGGAACACCCAGTTCTCAGTGTCCCACAACCTTGAAAGATGTTTGGGCGAATAAACAAAAAAGCTTAGTATGGAACCGAAAATGCTACTCGCATATACCATATATGAGACCGAGCACTGTGTAAATTGTCAATTATAGGCCTCGTGTGTGATGTCACACCTGCTAAACTAAGAATACCTATATCAAAGAATATAATAAGATTCTAAAGTCTCGGAAGAGCGTGAAGATGATATTTACAAGTACGTGACGGCTGTTGGTTACTTTGTCATAGGAGACAGCATTTTCGTCTTAGAGTGTTACTTGTTTTATAAACATGTTCGTGGCCCTAATTTATCCCTGCATGAAATCTATTTTCGGATCCAACATTTGAGTTTCGTCTTCCTTGTATTTAACTCTGTCGCAGCTCTAATGTCATAACCTGCACTGAAACATTAATAACCGCCCGTATAATCTCAGCTGACGCCATACTGAGAGCTGTGCAGGTACGTAGTGTTTGTGACGTCCAGCATGAACGGTAGCTCACGGTGCCACTATAGAGTGCACAAGCCGGGCGTCACCTTAGTTACGTATGTGAACTCAGCTTTACTCATGGTATAACATGGTCTTCTCGCAAATAATCAACATTCAAATACCCGCTGCATAACCTCTATACTCAGTATTTGAACATTATAGGTACAAACGAAAGGAGGAAATGGAAGACGTGTAACAAGAAAATAATGCTAATGAGCATACGTCCGGAAACCAAAGGTTTCCCTGATGCGGCGTGTAACTGCTGACAAGGAACACTTGATTAATGCTATCAGTGTGGGATCGTACCAGGTCGGGTTGACAGTGGAGATAGAGAAGATCCAAAGAAGAGCGGCGCGTTTCGTCACAGGATTATTTGGTAAGTGTGATAGCGTTACGGAGATGTTTAGCAAACTCAAGTGGCAGACTCTTCAAGAGAGGCGCTCTGCATCGCGGTGTAGCTTGCTGTCCAGGTTTCGAGAGGGTGCGTTTCTGGATGAAGCATCGAATCTATTACTTCCCTCTACTTATACCTCCCGAGGAGATCACGAATGTAAAATTAGAGAGATTCGAGCGCGCACGGAGGCTTTCCGGCAGTCGCAACCACAAAACACTGCAGGTCCGTCCAGCGACAGATTTGATCGTATTCTTTTTCTTGTCGGCGGCAGATGTGGTCATTTCGACGTCTTCAATTGTTTTATATATAGTCTGTCTTGCAGATACAGTCGCCGTCGCCGTTCAAGACAGACTATATATAAAACAATTGAAGACGTCGAAATGACCACATCTGCCGCCGACAAGAAAAAGAATACGATCAAATCTGTCGCTGCACACGCTCTACTGGACGGACCTGCAGTGGTTTGTGGTTGCAGACTGAACTTCAGCATTGACATCAATGATTCGTTTACCCACGGTAACGGATGGTTAACAGTCGCTGTTGTATGTGGTGGTACAGGTGTACCCAATGTATCCGGACTGGAAAGCTTCGTTGATCGTGACGTCATAGCCTATCGAACATATCATGTCACCGAAAATGCAAATAAAGACTTTGGCAAATCAACATATATGTCACCCTGACCCTTTTCCTTGTATACACGTAGTAGACGTAAGATATCAGTTAATGAAACTGTTTTTATATGGATTAAAGGTAAAGGTACTTGTGAATATGTAAAATTTGTTGGAGACTGTACTTTGTATTTTCATAAATAAATTGATCTGATGCGGCGTGTAACTGCTGACAAGGAACACTTGATTAATGCTATCAGTGTGGGATCGTACCAGGTCGGGTTGACAGTGGAGATAGAGAAGATCCAAAGAAGAGCGGCGCGTTTCGTCACAGGATTATTTGGTAAGTGTGATAGCGTTACGGAGATGTTTAGCAAACTCAAGTGGCAGACTCTTCAAGAGAGGCGCTCTGCATCGCGGTGTAGCTTGCTGTCCAGGTTTCGAGAGGGTGCGTTTCTGGATGAAGTATCGAATCTATTACTTCCCTCTACTTATACCTCCCGAGGAGATCACGAATGTAAAATTAGAGAGATTCGAGCGCGCACGGAGGCTTTCCGGCAGTCGCGAACCATACGCGACTGGATCAGGAAAGGGAGGTAATGACAGTGGCACGTAAAGTGCCCTCCGCCACATACCGTTGGGTGGCTTGCGGAGTATAAACGTAGATGTAGATGCCTGCGAGGTTGCGAAACGCCAATGATTTTTACGGCATTCGACGTCCCACATGTGGTCTACCATGAAACCACAATATTGGCTGCTAATGGCTATAGGGGACGGAACTGGAAGTAACCAATCGGGAGCACAGCGTGAGACCACAGAGCATAGCTGGACAGCTTAGTCAACGAGTAATTCACGTCAGTGCTACAGTGCTAGTGGTGTTGATACAAAGCAGAGCAATGGCAACGACAAACAAACATTGCATTATACGAGGGCAGTTCAATAAGTAATGCAACACATTTTTTTTCTCGGCCAATTTTGGTTGAAAAAACCGGAAATTTCTTGTGGAATATTTTCAAACATTCCCGCTCCGTCTCGTGTAGTTTCATTGACTTCCGACAGGTGGCAGCGCTGTACGGAGCTGTTAAAATGGCGTCTGTAACGGATGTGCGTTGCAAACAACAGGCAGTGATCGAGTTTCTTTTGGCGGAAAACCAGGGCATCTCAGATATTCATAGGCGCTTGCAGAATGTCTACGGTGATCTGGCAGTGGACAAAAGCACGGTGAGTCGTTGGGCAAAGCGTGTGTCATCATCGCCGCAAGGTCAAGCAAGACTGTCTGATCTCGCGCGTGCGGGCCGGCCGTGCACAGCTGTGACTCCTGCAATGGCGGAGCGTGCGAACACACTCGTTCGAGATGATCGACGGATCACCATCAAACAACTCAGTGCTCAACTTGACATCTCTGTTGGTAGTGCTGTCACAATTGTTCACCAGTTGGGATATTCAAAGGTTTGTTCCCGCTGGGTCCCTCGTTGTCTAACCGAACACCATAAAGAGCAAAGGAGAACCATCTGTGCGGAATTGCTTGCTCGTCATGTGGCTGAGGGTGACAATTTCTTGTCAAAGATTGTTACAGGCGATGAAACATGGGTTCATCACTTCGAACCTGAAACAAAACGGCAATCAATGGAGTGGCGCCACACCCACTCCCCTACCAAGAAAAAGTTCAAAGCCATACCCTCAGCCGGTAAAGTCATGGTTACACTCTTCTGGAACGCTGAAGGGGTTATTCTGTTCGATGTCCTTCCCCATGGTCAAACGATCCACTCTGAAGTGTATTGTGCTACTCTTCAGAAATTGAAGAAACGACTTCAGCGTGTTCGTAGGCACAAAAATCTGAACGAACTTCTCCTTCTTCATGACAACGCAAGACCTCACACAAGTCTTCGCACCCGAGAGGAGCTCACAAAACTTCAGTGAACTGTTCTTCCTCATGCACCCTACAGCCCCGATCTTGCACTGTCGGATTTCCAATTGTTGGCCCAATGAAGGACGCAATCCGTGGGAGGCACTACGCGGATGATGAAGAAGTTATTAATGCAGTACGACGTTGGCTCCGACATCGACCAGTGGAATGGTACCGTGCAGGCATACAGGCCCTCATTTCAAGGTGGCGTGAGGCCGTAGCATTGAATGGAGATTACGTTGAAAAATAGTGTTGTGTAGCTAAAAGATTGGGGAATAACCTGGTGTATTTCAATGCTGAATAAAACAACCCCTGTTTCAGAAAAAAAATGTGTTGCATTACTTATTGGACTGCCCTCGTATCTACAGCAACAGATACCACAGCTGACATTTCGTTAGAAACGAGCCCAAGGAATTTCACAGAGTGAGGAAGAAGTAGCAGATGAAATATTAGCGTTTTTGCAAGATGAGTCAGTGTAATGTGTGGTGTCGTATACACTCGACTGTGCGGCCGATGTACGTGAGGGGTACAATGCTGACGATATGTGTTTGACAAGTGGAAGCAATACTGAGACTGGTGTCGAGCCGTGTAAAATTCACCATCCTTGTCGTACAGGGAGCGCAAATCCCGTCTCCAGTGAAACGAAGTAAAGGACAATCGTTGTCCAAGAGGGGGTCCTAATGATAATTACATACATGGAAGGTCATCCGCAGCATAGTAAAAATAAAAAAAGAACAGATTTCGAACAAGTTCGTAGCACTATGACTGTGTAGTGTGTAAGGAAAACTACGGATATTCAAGGGAGGACAATGCACACTTATTACAAATACATGTGTTTGCGCGTTTCAAGGATTCTCGATACAATTTACAGGATGCGCATGGAAGTGGCCTACTGCGTTATGCACATCAAACTGCGCGCGACATAGATTACAGTGATTTGAAGGGAAGCTCTGGATAGATGCATAACTTCAGTGCTACAGAACTGGAAGACGTAAGGTAACGAAATTTCAAAGTAAGTGTGAAGTTGGCGATGCAGAGCAACCTGTGGAGTCGACCCGGAAAATTTGTAGATGAGATAAACACTCTTATGCCATCGTTCAGTAAGGAGTTCGTTTTCAGCTCCAACCAATCGGAATTTGAAGAGGAAACGCTTACGGAAGGAACCGTGGAAATTAGGGGTACCAAGAGAACTGTATCAAGGTCAACTAATATCAATGCCTTAACGCATTCATATTGAATTATGCCGACTGTTAATGTGGATCGTAAATTGGCTGAAATGTAATTTATTGCGCTACGAGACGTTGGAGGTGCGCTGCTCTCTACAGTTCTTTCTCGCGTGCGTGATCTTGAAGGGCTGCACGGAATATTTAGTCACAGCAAACAAGAGTGGGAAAATGAGCGTAAGAGAACTACAATTAGGGTATGAGCACTCCTTTTATCCAATAGCTGGACAAAATAACTTGCTTTTGCTTGATTACTGGTCTGCGTATAAAAATCCTACACGTTTAGAGCAAACTATCCCCCCCCCCCCCCCAAGTGTGTGACATTGCATTTCATATCACCTGGAACCACTGGACAAATTCAGACTCTTCATATTAGTTTTTCCCGTGCCTCTGCAGCTACGTCTTAAAGGGTAGCCAGTTTCATGATAAGCTCCACGACAAACTGTTTCGCATTCGGTTGCGTACCATGACATTCCTTCAGTTCTCATCAACCCGTTACACCAACATGATTCTATATGCACTCTTTAAGATTGGATACCTCACTGAACGTCCTGCACTGTTTGTAATGTCCAAGGAGTTCGCCTTCGGCCTTGATGGTGCAAACATTTGTGATCACTGTGATGCAAGATTTTTTCATTCGGAAAAACTTAATGGTTTGTTTTTGTACATTTCTTGAATGTTGGCGATGTCCATTTTGTGAAGCGTAGTACATACGTTATAGAAGATTGATCTCTGCACATCCCGAACAGTCATTTTCTGTAGCCCTCCTCGTACACATAGTGAGCCACTAGCAGCTAATATTTTTACTGTCATAACAGTTAACAAACCATTTTCAAACAAGCCTTACTGAAGTTTGTAGTTGCGACCTAGCACTCAAGGGGTTCCTTGTGAGTACAAATAATCACTTTTAAGAGAGTACCGTAGGATAGAAATTGCAGATATGCACGTGGGGACAAGCACATTACACAAATGTTACAAGTGGGACCATACACTATAGATCCTTGTCGATGAACGCACATCAAAAATCCTAGGAGTTCTTCCGAATGCCTCTACCACCATCCGCAGCACGTTCTCGGATATCATCCACACAATCAACACAGTCGGAATACACCAAAGCTTTTAAATATTACAACGCAAATAAATCTCCGGGGACCTGGAGGTTGTGGTATTGGCGAGCCACGGCCATATACACTTGTTGTCAAAACGCAATTTATGATCAACTAGGTTTACGGAATGATCATAAAATCAAACGAGGACAGTTTATCACTTTGCAATGTACGCCTGACTTGGGGCGTTTCAAAATATATGTAGCCTTAGGCATTAAAATTGTTTTAACATGGACATGACTGCACTTTTGCATATGGCGCATAGGGGAAACCACTGGATTCCGAATCTGTGTTCGTTAGGATTGTTTATTTGTCGCGTTCGCTTCTCATTTGTACTTACACCAAACACGTCTTATGCACACAGTATGCGGACAGCTTTCATTGTCTTACAGTTTTATGTCCAACGGAGTGGTTGATGAACAGCATGTGTTAATATTTCTGGTAAAATGTGCGGGCCTGCGAGTCTGTCACCACATATTCATACCACTGTGAACTTTGTTCTTTGCATCTATGATCACTTGAGGCTTTGTGCCAGGTCACGTGCGATAATTTTGGTAATTTAGTATTCCTCTCTGTGTGAATACGGTCTCATCTGTCAATAACATGCAAGCTATAAACTGCAGCAATCAATGTTGTACGTACGCATTGACTGATTTAGAGCACATTTCTTAAAGCTACGACTGACAGCAGCATCAGCAGTCATGGGACAGCGTAAAGAGACGAACAAGAGCAATCTGAAGTGGATGATGAATTCTAACAGAAAATTTCCTTCACCACAGACGACAGAACATTTCCCGTCGTAAGTAAATCGTCTACATCTCTAAAAGTTATGATTTCGAGAATGCATTATTCGTACCAATGTTCCTAGTTTTGTTGAATAATATATCCTGAAAAGACACAGGACACATTTTTTACTGTTATCCTACTTTCACTGTTTCACTTTTTTTACTGTTACCAACAGACTAAATGTACTGCTAGAAGTCTAACACAAACATAGTTCTCAACATATTTTGCCTCAGCTTTTGGCCTTTTTCATTGAACGAAAACAGTTCGGTCATTGAAATGTATTTGCAAACAGAAGGAAAATCTTCAAACAGCCGCGATCGCTTTTGTAGAGCATTTATTTTTATAAAAATCAGATGTGACAAATCTACATAACATTGTCTAAATATATGCATATAGAACGTACCTTACGCATTACACTTCAAATAACCTCGTCCATGTGCTCTATATATCGTGTCACAATGTAAAAAGACATTTCAAGAAGATGCAAAGCATAGTATATCAGCATGTCATAAGTAAAACTACCATTACATAACATATCATCCATCGAACGCCGCTTATACATCCTCACGTTCGCTCAGGAGCTGAATGAAGACTGAGATTCGGGAATAGACATTATAGATATTATGGTCAATTACCAGGTGACAGTGTAGTAGTATCGAACATGAATATATCGTATCGCTTAAAGTAAAAGTACACAATATAGATCCATATAATTGTTTACAATGCAATTACAATACTATACAAGGAGTCAGCCAAATCATAGTAAATAAGAAAAAATTTAAAAAGCTTTTCCTAGAGCTTGTTTTTTATTTTTGTAGTCCTTCGTAATTTATTAAAGCAATTTTTATATGTACATGTTCATCATTTAATGTATTTGTAATGATGCGAAATTCATAACAAACTGTATACATCAGAAAACAACTTGCGAAAGCCCATTTGAAGTTAAAAATGGATCAAATGCTCTGAGCACTATGGAACTTAACATCTGAGGTCATCAGTCCCCTAGAACTTAAAACTACTTAAACCTAACTAACCTAAGGACATCACATACATCCATCCCCGAGGGAGGATTCGAACCTGCGACCGTAGCGGTTGCGCGGTTCCAGACTGAAACGCTTAGAGCCGCTCGGCCACACCGGCCGGCCGAAGTTAAAAGACAATGAATATACACGGTATAGATAAATCACTTTAAAAAAAAAAAAGAACACACAAAAGCAACATAAAAAGAATTGACTGCTATGTCCCCAACAATCATACAGTATGTAAATAACGCACAGTGTGCAAGGGCTAGAGGTATGCACAAACAAGTCCTTATAGCGAAAGGACACAACATTATCTGCTGTTGAGTAAATATGCAATGGATAGACACTCTCCGAGATGTGAACAGCGTTAAGCCGCATGGCGCATGCGCCAGTGACGGGGCACAGTCGTCTCGAGTTGTTTGCGAACTGTGCGGTTCAACAGATGCCTACCGACGTCTTTTTCCAGCAGGATGGTCTCCCTCCCTGCACTGTCCATGAGTCTTTCCTGAGCATTCGATTTGAAGTTGGCGTCCAATTGCCCGGCCCCATTGGTCTCCCGATTAGACTCCTCTGGATTTCCGTGCGTGGGGATTTATCAAGGACATTGTTTACAGAAAAAGGTTTCGAGATCTGATAGATTTGAGACAAAGCATCTACACCCTCGTAGAAGCCATAACACCTGTCATCTTTATGAACATGTGGCTAAAAATGGAGTATCTTTTACAAATGGTGCCGACATTGAACCGCACCAACGTGCAAAAAAAAAAAAAAAAAAAAAAAAAAAAAAAGAAAAAGAAAAAAAAAGAAAAAAGGTTCAAATCCTTTGTACAGTGTTGGACAAATAGAGTTATAAACCTTAATAGGTAGCCAGGTCGTTCGTCTGTCCTGTCTGTTCGTTGTTAGCAATACCTTCAGCGGCTCCCTCGCCCGGCGGCTTCGCGTCTCCATTCTCTGCCGTGCGCCCCTCGACGGTCGTTCGCGACTGTAGCATTGGCAATATGGTAAAAGGTTCGGTAGCATGGAGGCTAAGTTGGTCTGTCTCCTGGAGCAACAGCAGCCGCCCATGCAGCAGCAGCACCGCCAGTTAGAAGTCTTATAGTAATCCTTGCAGTGGCTGATGGACGAAGTCATGGCATGGGACGCCCTACTGCGCCAGCTCCCTGGTGTCCAGGTTTCTGATGCTTCCCTACATCCGCCGTCATTTCCGCCGTTTGACGACGCTAAGGGAAACTGGGAAACATACTTGCATCGTCTGAAACAACATTTCATAGCGTTTACAGATCACGGATGACACCCTACGGCAGTCGTTACTCTTGTCATGGGCATCACCAGACATGTTCTTTCTGCTCCGCAAGCTGGCCCTGTTGTCCTACCCCGTGGTCCCCTCCTTTAATAAGATATTTGTGCTGCAGGCTAACTACTATCCCAGCGCTACGTCGTGGCGTCTCGACTTGAGTTCCACCATTACCATAAACAGCCCGGTCAGCCATACCGTTCTTGGGTCATGGACATGCGGGGTGTCAGCCGCAAAAGCGACTTCATTTGTGCCAATCAGTATTGCAAGGCGTCGTATGCTCAGTCCTTGATCGCGACGTTTTCATTCACCTGACACCCGATCCAGAGGTCCTCACGGTTGCGTTGAAACTCTATAATCCCGTGCTGGAAGACATTCTGCACATAGCTCACTCCTTTGAAATCGCCCAAGCGGCGAACGAGCGTTTCATGGTAAGGCCACAAGTGGTAGCAGTAGAGTCTTCCCCATGGGCGCCTCCCTCGCGGCGTCGGCGTGGTCCATCCCACAGAGACCAACGTCTCTATGGCTTCGGAGCCGCCAGTCGCCCCTCGCCGGCTGTCGCGTGGGTCGTTTCCATCTTGCCCACAGTCCTTTCCCGTCCACTCTCGTACAGACTGTCCTCATCGCTGGAAGACGTACAGGCCTCTTCCAGAAAGATGTCCATCTCCGATGTGTCTGTCGCAGTCGCTCAACACCCTCCCGCCTCTCACCCACGGGGCATCAGGATACCGAACACACGCTGCAAAGAGTAGTCCCACGGGACGCTCCACTGAGAGAAAAGTTGTCCCTCATACTCTACATTTTTAACATGAATGTTCGATTCCAGATCGATACAGAGGCGTCTCCTTGATCAATCTAGATTGCTCGGAGCTGTCTCCCACCTCTCGACGATTGGTCGTATATGGTGACGGTTCTATTTCCCTCTGTGAACATTTCTCGGTTCTGGCCTCTTAACCCTACTGGTGCTTGACCATCTGTCGGCTTCAAACATTTTTGGACTCGATGCTTTCACACTGTTTGGCTTTCCGATTTCTTACGAAGTTAAGGTCCTTTCCACTGTTGTCCAGTTCCAGGACCTCGACGATCTGCGCTCGGCCTACGCCTCTCTGTTTCAAACTGACGTGCTTCAGACTTCCAGGTGCTCATTACTCTCCAACCAGTTGCGGTTCTTCCAGGAAATGTTCAAATTGGTGTGAATTCCTAAGGAACAAAACTGCTGAGGCTATTGGTCCCTAGACTTACACACTTCTTAAACTAACTCAAACTAACTTACGCTAAGAGGGAGGACTCGAACCTCTGGTGGGAGTGGGGTTCTTCCAGGCTCGATCGATTCTGGTGGCTTAATGTCCAGCACTCAGTCAAGAGCTCGATCGACTGAAGGCTGCTGGTGTCATCGAGCCCATGAAGGTGAGTGCTTGGGCGGCCTCGTTGGTGGTGACCAGAAAACCCAATGGCTCCCTCCACCTATTTGGGGATTTCACTGTTACGATCAGTGCACAATTACTGGTTGAAACTTATCCCATTCCCCAGCAGGAAGACTTTCTCACTAGACTTGCATGTGGCAAGTATTTTTCTAAGATCGACCTGGCGGAGACTTACCACTAGTTACCCTTAGATGAGGAATCCCAAAATATCGTGGTCATCAAGACGTCTTTTGGATTATATAAATACAAGCGCCTTCCACTTGGTATTTTCTGGCGCCAGCCATTTTCCAGCGGTACCTGTAGCAGCTCACACAGCCCATCCCGCCTTGTGTCAATTATCTCGCTGACATGTTGGTCACTGACCATACACGCCACGAGCATTTGCCTGACCCTGTCCTCTCCGGACTGCCCCTTGGTTGTGGCGGCTGATGCCTCAGCCTATGGTATTGGGGCATCTGATTCAGAGGAATGCATATGGCTCAGAACAGACCATTGCATATGTGTCCAAGATGCTATCCCCAGCACAAAGGAACATTTATCAGATTGAGAAAGAGGCTCCGGCGATAGTTTTTGCCATTCAAAAGCTTCACATCTACCTGTTTGTGACGAAGTTTACTCTCCTTGCTGATCACGAGCCTTTGGTTACCCTCTTTGGCCCACAAACACACACCTCCCTGTGCAAACTGCTCAACCTCCCTAGCAATGGGTGCTGTTCTTATGCAGTTACACTTATGTTGATATAAACCCATCTCTCAACACTCCAATGCCGATGCCTTGTCACGTCTCCCCTCGGTTCAAAAATGGTTCAAATGGCTCTGAGCACTATGGAACTTAACTGCTGAGGTCATCAGTCCCCTAGAACGTAGAACTACTTAAACCTAACTAACCTAAGGACATCACACACATCCATGCCTGAGGCAGGATTCTAACCTGCGACCGTAGCGGTCGCGCGGTTCCAGACTGTAGCGCCTAGAACCGCTCGGCCAGTCTCCCCTCGGGCCCTGATCCCGAATTCAACCAGCAGGAAGTCTTCTGCTTCCACACTGATATGGCCTGCCAAGATACACCGGACAGATTTCCTGTCACGGCTGCACAGGTCGACTCTGCCAAATGCTGGGACCCCATTCTGTGGCAGGTTCTCCACTATGTGTCTCATGGTTGACCCACCCACCTGACTCGCCAGTTGAAAACTGAATTCAGCCGCTGTTAGCACCTCTCCCACAGGCTCTCTGTTGTGGCAGGTGTCCCTCTGTTGGCTGTGGGTTGGGTGATCATCCCACGTGATTTGCACCACTGTGTCCTACGCTTGCTACACCGAGGACACTGGGGGATATACGACATGGAGGTATTGGCTCACCAGAATGTATATTAGTCCAGCGTCGCTGGCGACTTCGACCACTTGGTCTGTGGGTGCACAGTGTGTGCACATCACCAGGCAAGTCCGGCACAATCATTTGCCCCCTGGCTCACACCTCACTGGCCCTGGGACAGCATCTATCTCGATTTTGCGGGCGTGTTCTTGGGATAGATGAGGTTACTCATTGTGGATGCATACTGCAGATGTCTGTATGTGGTGCACATGGTGTCCACCACAGCTGATGCCACAATCATGGCCTTAGCTCTGGTTCTCGCTATCAAAGGCCTGCGTCATGCCTTGGTCTCTGATAATAGGCCCCAATTCACAGCAACCTCCTCCCACACGTTCTGTGAGGCCAACAGCATCAAACACATCCACACCCCTCCATTCCATCCGTCCTCCAATGGCACAGCAGAACAATTGGTCTGGATGTTTAAACAACAGCTGACAAAAGCATTCGAATCCTCTGCCACCACATCAGCCGTCACCTTATTCCTGAGTGCTTATCGCACCGAGCTGGTTGATGGTCATAGTCCGGCCGAACTCCTCCATGGGCGTCAACCACAGACACTGCTCTATCGGTTGACACCGTCGCCTTCTGAGTCCCGCTTCCGACCCTCTCAGCACTACACCTCGGACACGGCCGTGTGGGCCCACTCGTGTGGGGGCAAGGCTGCTTGGACTAATGCCACAGTAGTTGCGGCATGTGACGTCGTTACAGACACAGAAGGTGCTCGACTGCCACCACCATAACCAACTCTGGCCTCGTACCCCTTCATGGCACCTCACGTCTTCCAGCACCCTGCCTCCTTCTGGTGTGCACGAGGCCACTGAGTCGGCCCAGCTGCCGATGACCGCCGGCCCACATCCACAAGGATCGGAGGCGCCGTGCGATGCGCTGCCTTCCGGAGACGTTTTGATGGATTCCACAGACAGCCCTCCCAACCCACTGCTGGCAGTTGATGCCGCAGGGTCTCCCTCCGTTCCGTCCACTACGACAGCATCTGGGGAAATCTGACCCTACGCACAGATTTCGCGGGAGGGATCTTCTGTCAAAAGGCGCGGAACTTGAATGCGCTCAGAGGGTATGGACCTGGATACCCACTAGGGGTCTGCGTTCTGGGGGGAGCCTCGCCTTGCGTGTGCCCCAATCTCCGTACCACGTGAAGTCCGCGGCCAATCGCTTTTCCCGCAATCAGGTATTTAGGTGACCGCGTGGCGGTACCCAGGCAGTCTGGCACTCGCCGTAGTTCGCGTGTGCATCTCGGACATACTGTATCCCAGTTCCGTGTGTTGCGATACATACTGCCATTGTCTGGAGAGTTCCTGCGTTTTTGTTGTTATTGTCTCGCAGTGTTTACACCTCAGTTCTTGCTTGCTCGTCTCGCATTGTGTCCTGTTCAGTCACAGTCTCTGTCGTCCCCTACTCGTTCGTCTGTCTTGCCTTTTCGTTGTTGGTGGTACCACCAGCAGCTCCCCCATCTGGCGTCTTCGTGTCTCCATTCTCTGCCGTGCACCGCATGCCGGTCACTTGCGGCTATAACAGCATGAAATATGGGTATCACATATAAGTGTCGCTCGATGTCTAGATGTAGTTTACATCAAAGAGGAACAATAAGAAGTTCCATGGTGAAACATCATAAACAACTTTTAATGTGCAGTCAGAATGGTACAACAATGGAATCGTTACGCTACCACATGGGTTTCTCGATATTTGAAATTAATAACGCAACATTCGGTAGCTAGGAGCCTTGGTGGTCGATGTCTAAGTGTAGCACACAACGATGCAAGGAACTAAAGGGTGAAAAGAAAGCACCGATAACTGGAACACAATGCAAGGCGCATACAAAATGCCTGTGCTCCTTTATATAATATTCGAAGTCCGTGCCAACCACAAAACTTTAACATAAAATTTGTACATAAAAACCAACGAGCCCTGAGAATACAGTAGCATAGCATTAAATCTAGGTAGTAACCGTTCAATCACATTAAATCAGGAACGTCACCAAGTCCGACACACATCCTCACATGATGTGCACAGTAGACCTCTCCAGGTCCACGCCCTGAATAAAAGAGCCGGCCGCTGTGGCCGAGCGGTTCTAGGCGCGTCAGTCCGGAGCCACGCTGCTGCTACGGTCGCAGTTTCGAATCCTGCCTAGGGCATGGATGTGTATGATGTCCTTAGATTAGTTAGGTTTGAGCAATTCTAAGTTCTAGGGGACTGATAACCTCAGATGTTAAGTCCCATACTGCTTAGAGCCATTTGAACCATTTTTTGAACAAAACAGATGCAGCTCCTTCATACATTGGTAAAGAAAAACAGAAAGAATTTAAATTATTAATGTCATATACTGATCACGATATTATAGATGCAGAATAAAAAGTATAAAACCGCGATGTTAATATACAACAGTGCTCGAAGTTTAGGTGGTTCAAAAATGGCTCTGAGCACTATGGGACTCAACATCTTAGGTCATAAGTCCCCTAGAACTTAAAACTACTTAAACCTAACTAACCTAAGGACATCACACACACCCATGCCCGAGGCAGGATTCGAACTTGCGACCGTAGCAGTCCCGCAGTTCCGGACTGCAGCGCCAGAACCGCTAGACCACCGCGGCCGGCAGTTTAGGTGGTTCAAAATGGCTCTGAGCACTATGGGACTCAACTGCTGTGGTCATCAGTCCCCTAGAACTTAGAACTACTTAAACCTTACTAACCTAAGGACATCACATACACCCATGCCCGAGGCAGGATTCGAACCTGCGACCGTAGCAATAGCGCGCCTCCGGACTGGAGCGCCTAGAACCGCACGGCCATCGCGGCCGGCGAAGTTTAGGTGGCTTCATACTTGTCTGGTATACGATTGATATACATTGTGCAGCACAAAAGAGAAGTACTTGATGCTCCCGCTCTCCTCTGGCAAGATGTACTCGTAAATATAAATAAACTTAAGAAACGTTCTGCATAACATTCTATTAACATACTCATTTGGGTTTCTAACTTTAAAAACTGAATTCAGCAAAATCTATTTTTAATGCAACTGTACTACTTTTTGCCGACAGAAAAGCAGATTTATATAAGATAAATTCAGTGACATAAGCCTCCTGTAGACCTAACAAGCAATCATAGAGTAAAAATACATTAAATGTGTAGATTTTAGTTCTGTCGCTGCGGCTGCTAAATTCTCCGCCCGTATATACAGGGTGAAATACCTAAAAATTGCACAGCAAATATTGCGGAAACACAAAGTTCTATTGATGTGTGGTTTTTACAAAATGGATTGGTAGTCAAGGGCTCGTGTTGTTAGCCAATCGCCGGCCGGGGTGGCCAAGCGGTTCTGGCGCCACAGTCTGGAACCGCGCGTCCGCTACGGTCGCAGATTCGAATCCTGCCTCGGGCATGGATGTGTGTGATGTCCTTAGGTTAGTTAGGTTTAAGTAGTTCTGAGTTCTAGGGGACTGATGACCTCAGAAGTTAAGTCCCATAGTGCTCGGAGCCATTTGAACCATTTTGTTAGCCAATCAACAGATTGGTTCAAATGGCTCTGAGCACTATGGGACTTAACTTTCTGAGGTCATCAGTCCCCTAGAACTTAAAATTACTTAAACCTAACTAACCTAAGGACATCACACACATCCATGCCCGAGGCAGGATTCGAACCTGCGATCATAGCGGTCGCACGGTTCCAAACTGTAGCGCCTAGAACCGCTCGGCCACACCGGCCGGCCAATCAACAGATTATAATAATACCTAAAAAGTGTATTTTTTGCGCAAACATACACTTTTTTAAATGGAACAATTGTTATTTACATTAAAAAACAAAAATTAGGGTAAATTATAATGTCAGTGGTGTTTGTTACAGGATTCTAGTGCGAATCGTTCAGGAGATATCGTATTTTGAAAATTTCCCACATCGACACCTGTACAATACCCGTGGCAGCAAGTACTAAAGAACAAATGCATACAATAGTAATGAGCATTCTGACCAGTAACGAGACAACTGACCGTCTCATGTTCAAAATGACCATCGGCAGCGGCAATAAACGCTTCCAGTCCGGTATGGCATGATGCTGCTCACGTGCAGAGCACTTACCCGCGAAAGGCGAAGGTCCTGAGTTCGACTCTCGGTCCACTACACAGTTTTAATCCGCAAGGGAGTTTCTGATCATTAGATGTCAGTCATTAGGATCCACCAATATAAATGGTGCAGGGATTCTTATGTTGGCAGTGCAGCAGGAGTAACAGCAAAACGGGTCGATTTGCAGATCTCAGTGACTTGGAACATTGATTACTGTAAATAATAAGTCCATCAGGGACATTCTAACCGTTTTATAGGTGCCCCAGTCGAATTTTACTTATGTGAGTGTGAAGTAGAAGCGCGAAGGAACATCCATAGCTGAACCAAGACCAAACATAGCTCATGCGCTGCTGGACGGAACGTCAATGATTGTGGAGGGTGGTTGTGAAAATTAGCATGAAATCAGTGGAAGGGATCACTGAACCACTAGTGGCTTGCGGAGTGCTGTCAGTAGTCCTCGTAGCACAATGAATGTTCAGAGGGAATTAAAAAGAATGGGATAGAGTGAGCAGTTCCTAGTGAGTCACACATTTCTACGATAAATTCAAAGCTACTACAAATCTGAAGTTATATAAAGAACGCCGCCCGTGAACAGCAGATGACTGGAAACGAGTGGTCCCCCTGGAGTGATGAAGCGCTTCATACCCTGTGGAAATCCGACGGAAAAGTTTGTGCTTAGTGAATGCCTGGACGTAGCTACCCACCACCTGTGTGGTGTCAACAGCGCAGTAGAGAGGTGATGTCACGGTGTGGGGGCGTTTTATGTGGTTAGAAAGTTATCCCCTCACTGCGCTTGGAAAACACTAGAATCGGAGACGCTGATTCTATCAGCGTGACTATGCATCCTGTCATAAGGCAGCATCTGTGATGCAAGGATTTGCGACACTATATTCCTGAAAAGGATTGGTCTTCCCGGAAACCCCCAACCTGAATCCAATGAAACACCTTTTGGCTGAAATTTTTTGGAACGTTGTTCAAAGGTAAAAAGCGATTTATATTGTTATAACTTATTTTAAAACGCACAGTCGAGATCGCATTTAAGTTCTTTATTTTTCAAAGTTTTAAACATGGTTGCTTGGTTCGGTGACCGTTTATAAATTGAAAATGAAACAAATGAGCCCTCGGTCACAAATTTTTAGTCTTATTGACCAGGTTTCAACACTTCTAAGAGTGCCTTCATCAGAATTTAGACATACAAAGTGGTTTATAACGTAATTACAATTTTACAGAAGAAAAAATTTTATATATGGAAAGAAAGTGCAAGTACTGACTAACAATACCAGGCAGAGTCAAGTATAAGATAAATAACAAGCCAAAAGGGTTTTAGTCACAAAATTCAGAAAGAATGTGTAAAGGCGAGCCTCTAAGGGCTGCTCATACCTGTACAGCCACATGTTATATATAAAAAAAAGTCTTTCATAAAATTGTAATTATATTATAAATCACTCTGTATGTCTAAGTTCTGATAAAGGCACGCTTAGAAGTGTTGAAACCTGGTCAATAAGACTAAAAATTTGTGACTGAGGGCTCATTTGTTTTATTTTCTTTATTTTTATTTTTAGATGTCCGGTCTCAGTCTTCTAAGAGACAACCTTCAGATCTTACATTCCATGATTACCGTAGGAACCGTTGGCGTGGAGCAAGTCCATATGTGCAGGCAATGAAAACACTAAAAATAAACTGCTTAAATGAGATCACGACTGTGTGTATTGAAATAAGTTTCTGGATGAGTTAGAACGTCAATTCCAGACCCCAGCGTCAAACATCACTATCTTCTCTGGTTTCGGCTCTTGAGAATCAATAGGCTGCCACTTCTCCACAGACATTAAGACAACTCATTCAAAATGTCCGCAGCATAGTTCAAGCCGTCACAAAGGCGAGGGCTGCACACGTTCCATATTAATGTCCAGGTGTTCAGTTACGTTCTTCAGATAGCGTACGTCTTCAGTCGTCCGTTGCCCTTCGGAGAGGCTAACTGAAGTCTAGTGGTAACACTGTCTCAAAGAAGAGATTTATTATGAGAAGTGCTACAGTTAACTTACAGTGTGTGTCGCGTTTACCTTCCGCAGCTGTGATAACGAGAAAGAAGGAAGGGGCAAACAGGTAGACAGTCGACGCCCCTTCGCACTACTGCGCGTCCGCGACTGCAGCGCGCCCCGCCTGCAGCGGCGTAATGCGGCACTAATCTGCGGCGCCATTCGCAGATTGGCGGCGCCAAGCCGCGTTCCGTCATTAATGGAGCCGGCCTAATGCATATCTGAAGCCCGGTGGACGTGCGCACATTTAAAATTAATCACCTGACAGTTTGGTGATGCGGGATTACATGCCCTTCTCCCCGGTCCTCGCTCCCACCCAATTCCTCTCCTGTCGGACCCACCCTCCACACTGGCTGACAACTGGCTTTGGCGACAGCCACCCCCGCTTTCCCGTCACCTCGCTGTGCGAAAAGTCACTCTGCCGCCCCCGTTGACCTGTTTATTTATTTTGAATAGCTCGCCACGCAGGCGTGACGCACTCGCACGTTGTCAAAGCGTTGCCTTCTTTACTCTTTAAAAAGGCTTATCATTGCGAAATTGCCTGGCGCCAAATCACAGTTACTTTTTTCCGTTTTTATCCATCTCCCTGGTACTCGAGATTGCTGACATACACAACTATGGTAGATCCCGACCCAGAAGTAACTTCGAGGTGCGATCAATCCACCCGCCTCTCTAGCTGAGTAGTCACCGTAGATGAAGGCGGAGGACCCGAGTTCGACTTCCGGTACTGCCAGGGAATTTTCCTTGGTGGGAGGACAGAAGTGGAGTCCGTCAGCCTCGTTGATGGTCATAGTCCGGCCGAAGACCTCCGTGGGCGGCAACCACAGACATTGCTCTATCTGTTGTTATACCTCGGGCACGGCCGTGTGGGCCCACTCGTATGGGGGCAAGGCTGCTTGGACTCCTGCCACAGTAGTCGCGACCCGTGGGCAGAGTGTTACGTCGTTACAGACACAGAAGGGGCTCGAGCGCCACCACTATGACCAACTGTGGCCTCATACCCCTTCATGGCACCTCACGTCCCTCGTAATGCCAACTGAGAAGCTCTTTCAGTGACAAGTAGCGGGACCAGGTCTGCTGAACCGCTAACGGACGGGAGAGCGGTGTGCTGACCCTACCGCCCTTCCATACTGCATCCACATGACACCACCGGCCTAGGTTGACACGGTGGTCGGTTGGTCCCGATTGGCTCATCTGTGGCCATAATGGTAGTGCTTTTTCTTTCCTGTTGTCAATCCTTAATAGACGTTCTCCTACTGGGGTGATATGCCCTTTACTTCTTCCGACCGCTGAAATTACTTTCCCAGCCGACTGTAGCGACCTACAGTTTAATGTGGACGTCGAATCAGTGTGCAGCTATATTAACCACATTAACAAATCAGTGTCTGATGTGAACGAAGCGATAAGAGGAGAAAATATTCAGGACCTGTAAGCGCCCCACCCAAAGATAGAGCGTTGTATATGCAAGTTTAAGAGTTTGAAGGCAGCTGGGTAATGTCTCCGACATAGCTGCTGGTAAACCTTTCGGGATTTGAGGTCGTGGTCCAAGAAACTCTTCTGTTCCTGACGTTTCGTCCAGGACTTTGCTGGACGTCCTCAGAGGCGCTCCTCCGCTTAGTCTTGCCGACGTAGCGCAGGAGCGCCTTTGAGGATGATCAGCGCACTCCTGGACAGAACGTCGAGAACAAAAGAGTTTCTTGGACCACGACGTCACTTCCCTAAAGGTTTACCTGCAGCTATGTCATCCTGTAGTGAAAGCGTTCATTCAGTGTCTTTGACAACCGCTGGTATTTCGACAGGTTTCTATCCCGTCATTTTCAATGCATAAATGCAAAGTTGTGAAGGAAATTCAAACCGTCGATCGGCATTGCTCGAAATCTTAGACCTCAATGTGCAGATGGAGACGGGATGGGGAGTAATTTTTTACCTGTTATGGTTTGGTTGGTTGATTTATTCGGGGGAAGGGGCCAGACAGCGAGGTCATCGGTTCCATCGGATTAGGGAAGGATGGGAAAGAAAGTCGGCCGTGCACTTTCAAAGGAACCATCCCGGCATTTGCTTGAAGCGATTTAAGGAAACCATGGAAAGCCTAAATCAGGATAGCCGGACACGGGTTTGATCTGTCGTCCTCCCTAATGTGAGTCCAGTGTGCTAACCACTGCGTCACATCGCTCGGTACCCTATTATGGCTAATCTGTTAATATGAGATCTCGATGGCGTTGAAAACTGAATGTATTTTTAGATATTTTGAAGGTACATTTGTTGTTAGCCTGTCGACGACAGTGAGAAACTGCTTTTTACAACATCTTAACAGGATCCACCAGAATATTCGTTACACTACGGAGGTATAAAATGATGGCTACCTTCTCTTCATTGATGGTCTGGAGGAAGGTTCTTGGTATAGTTTTCTGCGTCTGTGTGATGATCGTTCTTGAAATAGGGAATGGCTTGTGCTTATTTCAAATCATTAGGAACACTTCGTGCCTCAAGAGACCTAAGGTACACTGCCGCAAGAAGAGGTGCAAGTTGTTTTCCACACTCTATGCACAATCGTGTTGGTATCCCGTGACATGCACTTGCCTTCCCTGTATTGAGCAGTTTCAGTTGCTTTCTATTCCAATTCTCTATCACTTATTTCGATATAGGCAGACGGCTTCGATCCGCTTACTGATTTAAGATAACAGGAAAACTTCTTCGCACTTCCTGTCAGACCGATAGAATGTTTGTAATTCGCTTTACGCTGGGCTTTCCTTCAACTAATTTTGGCTTTGTATAGTTTTTATTTGTCCGTGAGGCTTTGACTGCTCCTAAATTTGCAGTGAAGTTTTCTTTTTGCCTTACGCAGGTAGCATTTCGAAGAGTGTTGGCCGTTGTCTACGTAAGCACTGTGTGTAGTGTGTTTTTGACCACAATATAAGATTAGGCCCCTTCTGGGGTATGTGAACGATGATGCTGCTTTTCGTAATGCGGGTGTTGTAGAGTTGTCGTATATGGTACAGTAGTGAGTCCATCAGGACCGTAGAGTACTGGTTAAACACGCTTACAAAAGCCGAACAAATCCACTATCGGAAAACATCGCCCATCCACTGGTCAGGTTGTGGAATATAACAAAACACATATTCTAGTGTGAACTTTCCACTATTGGCGTAGTATTATGAAGGAATAAAATTAGTAAGTGACCCTATAAACAGAGACGGACGTTTTTATTTAGAGACTGCTTCTTCTCTCTCTCTCTCTCTCTCTCTCTCTCTCTCTCTCTCTCTCTCTCTCTGTCTGCCTGTCTTTCTTTCTCTCTCTCTCTCTCTCTCGTCATATAACAGGTGGACGGAATTAATGTTGCTTGCTCACCCGCCGTTTATTTATAATTCCTATCGATAACTTCTGACATTTTGTCCCAATTCACTGACTTTCGGAATGTGTCCATACAGCCATCTCAGCACTACAAACGCTACATTACAGTTTGTTGTAACATTTCAGAGTAAACCTTTAGTCGCACCATGGTACGAAGTTACGTAGACAAAACAATGAACTAATTTCGACATAAAACAAGTTTTACATCTACAATATACTGAAAGGATTAAAGAATACTGAAATGTAACACAGGATACCCAGAGGCCATATACTATAAAAATCCTGCTAGCAACACAACAAGAAATGATACAGGGTGTCCAGAAAAGGACTCCCTGATTTCAAAATTAAATATCTCGAAAACAAAGATCGATAGAGGAATGCAGTAAACGGTATGTCTATTGTGAAGGCTGTAAGAGGTTTATACAGCAGTTTGAAATAATAGTTACAAAAGGTGCTAACAGATGGCGCTGTAATCGCCATACGTAATGCAAAGTATAAATAGTGATCCGAAGGCCTGAGCGATCAGTTCCACTATTGAAACGTGAAGGAGGTTAGCGTACCGAAGGAAGAGATTAAAACCATGTACTCCATTCAATAAAGCGTTTTTCTGGTGCTAGAGTACCACAGGTTAGAAGAGAGTCCTACGGCAACAAGGCGAAGTTTTCAAGCACGATTTAATGTTCCAAAAGGACCCGATGCGAAAACCATTCGTACGCTCTTCGCAAAATTTCAACGAACAGGCAGCGTAACTGGTGATCTAGTGGGGCATCTTGGCCGCAAGCAAACCGCAGTTACGCCTGAAAATATCGTCACAGTTTCTGGAATTATTCAGCGAAATCCAATGTCATCCGTCCGTAGAATTGCATCTGAGACTGGTTTGAAGCGTTCCAGCATGCAGAAAATACTGAGAAAGAGCCCACACATCTTTCCATTCAAACTTCAAATGCACCAGGCCATACCCGAACGAGCTGTGCAATAAAGGGTTGCCTTTGCTAATCAGATGCTCACAATGATTGATAGTGAAGGATTTGATGTTGGCTGCATCTGGTTTACAGATGAAGCACACTTCCACCTGAATGGATACGTGAATAAGCAGAACTGGCGATTTTGGGGTTCCGAAAAGCCATATTGGTGTGAAGCGAAACCGCTGTATTCTCCTAAAGTTACTGTGTGGGCTGCAGTATGCAGCAGAGGCATTATTGGCCCTTTTTTCATTCGAGAAACGGTCACTGGTGCACGTTACGTTGCAATTTTGGAACAATTTGTCGCCACACAGCAAGCGTTAGAGGATCGACCAGGTACTGAATGTTTTCAAATAACTTCCGAGAATTCAGCCAGGTAACACAAGTGGCGGGGTGTTCTCCCGCCGAAATATCGGCGGTCGCTGAAAGTGTTACCTGGCTGAATTCCCGGAAGTTATTTGAAAGTTGTATACGCCAGGAGAAACTCAAGTACTGAATGGTTTATGCAAGATGGAGCCCGACCACATCGGACCGAGCAAGTGTTTCGCTTTCTTGAGGAATACTTCGGGAATCGAGTCATTGCTTTGGAATATCCCAAATTTACTGGTGCAGTCATGGATTGGCCTCCATATTCGCCGGATTTGACTCCCCGTGACTTTTTTTTTTTTTTTTTTTTTTTTTTTTTTTTTTTTTTTTTTTTTTTTTTTGTGGGGCACAGTGAAAGACATGGTCTACCCGAAGCATCCCGCCACGCTGGACGAGCTTGAATCGGCGATCTCTGTGGCATGTGAATCCATTTCGGTTGAGACACTACGAAATGTGATGGCGAATTTCATTCTTCGTTTGTGCCGCCTCTGTAGTGCCAATGGTGAACGTTTTGAAAACATTGTGATGTGAGTGTTTGCAAAGATTGTTTTCATACTATTATTTCACTTATGTATGCTGATATGAGCTGTATAGCGTACAGCGCCATCTGTTAGCAGATTTTGTAACTATTATTTCAAACTGCTGTATAAACTTCTTACAGCTTTCACAATAAACATACCGTTTACTGCATTCCTCTATCGCTCTTTGTTTTCGAGATATTTAATTTTGAAATCAGGGAGTCCTTTTCTGGACACCCTGTAAATCGCCTTTGGTACACTAAGGTATTCCCAATACAGTCTATAGTAATAACTATGAATATGCACCAACAATACATTATTCTTTTGTAAGTCCGGTAAGAAATGTTTCAAATGCTGTGGGTAGAGAATTGAATATCTGTGCAAGTACATAAGTACCATCTAGACAGAACAGCACAATAGTGCGCGAGAACGAGATTTGGTTACTACAGCCATAGTATAGTTACACGGTATTCAGACACGTACATATAGGAGGTACATAGAGACATATATTTACAAGCTGACAGATCCATATCCTACTGAGTAGCTAGTTAATTGAGTGTTGGTCGTTCCCTGGTATTCTAATTACCAGGACCATTAGGTTAGCAGATCGGGCAGCTACAACTTGAAATTGGCACTGTTGACGAACTCGCACTGTACTTTACTTGTTGTTATATCGTTGGATGTTAACAAGAAGGTTTGGAGGCTACTTCTGAACTGATGACCAAGAGCCCGAAGGTTACTTGCAAGAATGCTCATCTGTTACGTGTTCCGAGGACACTGTAGAAATATGCGGTTAGGATCTTCTTTCTCTCCGAAAACACATAGAGGTTCCTGGCGCTGAGGATGAGCCGGTACAGATGTTTCCCTAACTTCCAATGGTTAAATTTCAGCCGTGCTTCTACCGTCGCGAAGCTCTCTGATGTTTTATGTTTTTATACCCTGGTGTTAGTCCGCCTGCTTAGCTGGGTGACAGCGTGCTGGCCTCCCATGCAAGCAGGCCCGGGTTCGATTCCTGACCGGGTTGGAGATTTTCTCGGGGACTAGGTGTTGTGTTGTCCTCATCATCATTTCATCCTCATCACCGACGCGCCACTCGCCCAGTGTGGCGTCGACTGAAATAAGACTTGCACTTGGCGGCCGAACTCCCCCAGATGGGGCCTCCCGGCTGACGATCCCATAGGCTCATTTCATTTCCATACCATGGTGCTCTTGGAATCGTGGGAGGAATTAGAGCATACTGACTGCCCTTTCTTTTAGATGTCCTCTTGCTGCTCCGATGACAACTGCTCTCTAAGTGTCGGCATTATGCCCGTGATAGTGAGTCTATCATATTTAATAGCTCCATGTAGAGATACCTGCTTTGCTAGGACATCTGCTTGTCCATTTCTAGGTATCCCAAATGGCCTGTCATCCACACTATCACGACTTCACGATAGTTCCGCTGCATCAGAAACACAATTCGACAATCGCTGAACTGTAGGGTTGTTACAATTATTTTGAAGTAGGACAGACATATTATCAGAGACTCTGACTACTGTTCTGCCATGGTCGTCTGTGAGAATATCGGGGCTTCCAGAGTGACAATTAGCTCGGCTTCAGAATGGTGGAGTGTGTATTCAGCTTGTTGGCCCCGGCACACAAAATTGGCACTACTACTGCCGCCACTGGATTTTGACCCATCTGTATACACCATAGTGAGAAAGGAATTCCATTTCTTTAGCTGGATCCTGGTTCTGAAACGTTAAATTTGTCCTGGCACCAATCTGCAGTGTCGACGTTCTGTATATTTTGTTGAAATGCGGTATAAGAGGTCTTTACCACACCTTGTGTCTTAATGTCTGCATCTACATATATTCAGCTGCGACAGATGGAAGTGATTTGGCATACTCGTTCAAGCACCGATAACAACTCCCATATTACTGCTATAACAGAACAGTTTTCACCACGCTGTTCTCCGATGAGTCATCCAGATCTACGGCACTTCCACAATTGCTTTTGCGCGGCAACCCTCTCTTAATGGTTCTGGCGCTGCAGTCCGGAACCGCGGGACTGCTACGATCGCAGGTTCGAATCAGGCCTCGGGCATGGATGTGTGTGATGTCCTTAGGATAGTTAGGTTTACGTAGTTCTAAGTTCTAGGGGACTTATGACCTAAGATGTTGAGTCCCATAGTGCTCAGAGCCATTTGAACCCTCTCTTAATGCGTGCAAACGAACAAAAGCCTCACTACAATCAGTATCAATTTACATCTATACACAGCTTACAAACAGACTGGCGTCTGAAACTCGGATCCCTGTATTTATGGTCTGAGCCACTGAGGCACACCGAGATCTGATAACAAAAGAAATTTTCATCATCAGTTCGTCATGCTTTCTGAAGTCTTGGTTTATCTCTCTGTATTACGATTTTAGAAGTATCAGAAAATCGGAAATGTTTTTATTATTAATATTATTATTCATATGTTGTTACAGTTATTATCTGCATGTTATTATTATACACATCTTGATGTATTATTATTTGAAAGTTTATCTGGACACACAAAGTCTATATATACATTGTGTAATGGGTATAAGAGTAGATATTTTTATTGTTGACTGAGGACAGTGTACTGAACAACATTACACCAGTATTTACTTCATTTGCAGACTAATAATTATTGCTGTTAGGAATAGTATGTTTTTAGGTTGGTTAGTACCTCCAAGTACATGTGGCAAGAGCAAGACGTTATTGTTTATTTTTCCCTGGGCAGCAGGCCAGGTGATGAAGCGTGGACGCATGGACGCAAAACAGTTGGTACATACTGACAAGTGTAGTCCATTTACTGGTGCAGCTACGACCATGCTGAAAAAATCACATCGTAAAGTTCGTGAATGTCTGTGGAAAGAATGTTCGACACAGAGAAAAAACGATCAGTACACTGGTGTGTGTACATATTAAGGTATCACATATGAAAATATCTGCGCTCACACTAGTCACACCTAGTATTATGACCTCCAAGTCTCCCGCCATGTTTTTCTTTTCCGCATTACGGCTGATTTCAGGAACTACTGTAGCGAATTTGATACGGTTTTCACTAACGCATAAACTGGTCCATGAGGGAGGTGTGTGTATATAATTTGTTTATAGCACTGATGAATGTATACAACGTGGATTGTCATCTGCTCCATATAAAATTTTCGTTTGGAGTGACATCTTTTGCCTGTGATGGCAACTGCGAGCTGGTCAGCTGCAGAGGAGGCGGCATGTGGTGAGAAAATTGGTACATTAATCAGTCGCCGCAACTGCAGAGAGGAGCAAAGCTTGACAAGAATCTGTCCGTATCTACTACGCAAATTATAAATTAAAATTATGTGTCTCGTTTTTATGTCTGTATATAAGGCTAATCTCAGGACGTACTTTTCAAACGGTTTTTTCAAACATACAGACGAATTCACGAGGGAGGTTAGTGTCTATTCCAATATGAGCAACACTTAGTGCAACCTGTGCAAAGTCAGCATGGGTAGATAGTAAATATTAAATCTTGGTTTAAGCCCGAAACGTCTCCACAGTACACCACACAGTAGGTGGCGGAGAAAGGTAGCGACTGGACTGAAGCCGTGAAGTCTGGTCGTGGGCCATGCGTAGGTTGTCGGTGAGTTGCGCACAGTTCTAATCTACTAAGAAGTTTCGAAAGATATGTTCATAGAGAAATCACACTAAAAATGTCTGTCATTTAGTACGCCCACTTCGTGAAATGTACGAGGTGCCACAATGAAGTAATAAGACTGATTTTCTTTGCAAGATGTGGCAACCCTGCAGGCTTGCGTAGGCACAATATCTTTGTCCTTGGTGTATAAGCTGCTTCTAGTCCAGGTGACACATCGATGCGATTGCTCAGTCGTGAGTTGTGCTGTTATAAGTTAACATGTGTTTGTGTCTCTCGCCACGGAAGTGGAACCGCATAATACTGCACAACGGTATGCCATTTCTTTTCGCGTTAAATTGGGTGAAAACGTGACGACAGTTTACGGTAAGATTCAGGAGGCTTTTGGAGAGGATGTTATGTCAAGAGTTCAAGTTTTTCGTTGGCGTAAAATGTTTAGTGAAGGCAGAACGAATGTTGAACATGAAGACCGCAGTTGACAGCCATCAACCTCGCGGACGGATATCAACTTGGCCAGGGTGCGTGAACTCGTACGATCTGATCGAAGATTATCCATGAAAATGAATGCAGAAGAACTGAACATCAATCGAGGAACGGTTCGTCTAATAATAACAGAAGATCTTGGTATGAGAAAGATTTGTGCAAAAATTGTCCCCAAAAATCTCACACCACAACAGCGAGAAACACGGAAAAATGTGGCAACCGGTTAGAGCAAACGGAAATCAATCCAGAATTGCTGATCCGTGTTATCACTGGTGATGAAAGTTGGTTTTTTTCAGTACGATCGAGAGACAAAACGCCAAAGTTCGCAATGGTGCTCAAAGGGATCACCCAGACCAAAAAAAGCTCGCATGTCAAAGTCAAAAGCATGCTTGTGTTCTTCTTTCATTCCAAGAGAATTGTTCATAAAAAGTGGGTGCCTCCTGGACAAACAGTTACTACAAAGCAATTTTAGAAAGACTTTGTAAAAGAGTTCGAGTCCGTGCCAACTTAGCTGATAATTGGATTCTACATAACGATAATGCCCCATCCCATACTGCTCTGTCAGTACAGCAATTTTTAACTTCAAAACAAATTTCAGTACTACAACAGCCACCTTATTCCCCAGATATCACACCGCGCGACTTTTTTCTATTTCCAAGAGTCAATAAGGCGGTCAAGGGACACCATTTTCAAACAGCACAAGATGTCCAAAAAGCTGTGACGAGGGTCTTGGAGGATATTACAGAAGGTGAGTTCCAGAAATGTTACCATCAATGGCAGAAGAACTGTAAAAAGTGTGTCCAATCAGAAGGGAACTACTTTGATGAACACTAAACTTGACTAAAACGGTAAGCAACATTTTTTTTTTCACATCAGCCTGATTACTTTATTGTCGCACTTTGTATACACTGCCTGAAATAAATTTAAAAAAAGTGTGAAGCACCAAGAAGGGGAAGGGGAAATGACTCGAAGCTTCACGGATTGAAAGGGTATGTGATATTATTTCAGTGATTACAATATCGATCCAATTTATCAGTATGTTATTTTACCCCTCTGGGCTGGATAAAATCACAGGTCCGGTTGGAAAGGGTGTTATAAAACTGTTAGATCTTCTGCTGCCCGCAACTGTTGTAGCTGTCCCTTCGCATCCTGGACACTGGCTCTGGAACAGACGTCTGAGCTTGTCCCGCATATATTCTATCGGTGACAGATAAGGGGATCCCGATCGCCACGGTAGAACAGCAAAGTTACATTCTCAGAGATAAGTGAACGCGCATTGCCCTGTTGAACAATGCCACCACGATACTGTCACTTGAGAGGTAACACGCGAGAAAGTACGATGTCCGTGACGTACGGTTGTGCCGTCAGAGTTCTCTGTCACCATCGGCCTTGGCCTGAAATCAAAACCTAGGGCTGCCCACACCATGACACCCGTCTAAAACATTGGAAGGTTAGGCCCTTTCCCAAGGGCACCGCCATAATCGCCGACGGTGGCCATCAATTGTTATACAGAACCCCACAATGCCCCGTCATTCATCAGCAGTCTACGTTTCCCGCACACGGAACTATCCAAAGCCAGCCGTTTATGTTGTGGTGTTCACGGTAGCCTACGCATGGGGTGGCAATTCACTTGTCTGGCTTTCACTGGAACAAAAGGTCGTAGGGTGTCTGTTATTTGTTCTCGGATAGCAGACACAGATGAAAAGGGCTTACTCTCTGTTTATGGAACCTTGACGTCCCATGGAGACCAGTGTAGCGCCACTGTTGCGTCTGAATTAGAGCGCCTGTATACAGAGAGAGTGGCCATACGTGAAGTTGCCCGTGATTGGTTGATTAGCTTTGGCGCCATTTTTCTGCCAAACGTCTCTCGCGCTTCCTATGTTCGCCGTGATTTTGAGTTGAAGTTCAGAGGACTTTTGGAAACGATTAAAAGGTATTTGAATTTTTGAGAGACTTGTTATGCGTTGTGCCTGCATGTTCGATTTAGTTGTACATCGTTTTTAGTACGTAATTAGCGTTTGCGATCTTAAATACGAGTTGAAAAGATGAAACGTTTTGTGATACAGTCGGTAGACCTACATGTTTGAAGTAAACACGTTAGTAATTGTACTGTATTGTTTTTGACATCTGTAATTCGTTCTGCAGACACTAGGCATTATTTTGGTTTCAGTATTATTGCCTGACTGTTGACGCAGGCAAGTTATAAGCACGTTTTCCGCAGTTGTCGTGGTTGCTGAAACATTATTCGTAGTAATTAATTGTAGGTACTCTTGAAGACAGTTTTTAGTAGGCCCACTCACTGTGGGGTAGAAGGGATACGGTAGTTTTCTTGTTACATTTGGTCGTTATTACAGAGTATATATATATATATATATATATATATATATATATATATATATATATATATATATATGAAAGAAAGTCGTAAGCAGTTGTTTACTTGTGATACGCAAAAAGTTTGAAGACGTGACAAGAAGTACTAATACGTCTCACACTTTTTGCATGTCACAAGTTAACAACTGCTTACGACTTCCATTCATCTGACGTAATATAGGTACGTTAAATATTTAGCGTTATACACTTCCGATACAAAACAAATGCTATACACTATGTTTTTTATTTACTTTACTTTCATTGCAATATGTCTAGTAAACGAACTTTAAAGGAGATAAATGCAAGTAACGAATAATTTTTACAGTCACTGTGCTGTACGTAGTAGGCTACTATGAGTATTTTATAGCTGTAAAGAAAGGCATTTAACGGATGATTTCGCCATATTGTCTTGTACTTTTGATTCGGTGAGAGTGTACTCTACTACTGGCCATTCAAAAGTCGCGCCCGCAGTTTGGCAGAAAAATGGCCGCCGTATCGTCCGGTTGGCCACTCTCTCCCTACACAGGCTCTCTAGTCTGAATGCCCCGCAAATCTTGCTATTTTGATGTTCGACAGGCCAACCAAATGGTGATATTTCGAGATTTGACCAGCCAGCCAAATGGAGACCCACAGTAAAGCCGCTTTTAAACTATTGTCAGGTGCTGATAGGTGGTATCTCCGTATCTTTTACAGCGAACGGTCAATATCTGACGCTGTTCACTCCTCCATACATACCTTACCACGCCTGGTAACAAAACTAAACACGAACAACAATACTGCACTCTGGTGGCCGTTCCACGTGACACAGAGAACTGCTGCTCCTCTTTAATGATTTACATACCTGACGATGGTGAGTAGTGATACAATCACATCCGACCACGTGTTCTGAGTGTTTCACTTTTTTTTATCAGGTAATCTAGTCTCACAAGTGTTGCAAGTGTTTCCCGTAAAATCCCTCTTTGTGCGCAACAGAATGCTGCCTCTGTAGCATCGGACCCCGCCCTAACACGTGCGCTCCTGCTTTGTCCGAGTACGCATTGTCCACTCCGCCGCGGGGTCCTGTCCCCTCTCGTAAGTTCAATGGAGCTGAAAGCGAAATACGTCAAAATACGAATTGCGCCCCAGTATTAACAGCCGCCACGGAAAATTCGACAGTATTCTGCGCGGCAAATTCTACTTGCCGTGTTATTGCATCTGTCGGTTCGTCATCGTATCGTACGCCTTGGTGTACTTCTTTTTTTTTAGATTCTCTCCATCCTCTCCCCTGTTCCAGCCGTCACTTCGCCATTCTCTCCAGCGCATCGGCCACGACAGAAGACATGACTCACGGTGCGTGTCCCATGTTCATAAAAACAGCTGTTATATGCACCCCGTCGGGCGAAAACGGAAATAGCTTCCGTAGAGATTCCCTCCGATATTCATGGGACCCAGAACAACTTTTGCAGCCCGTGGACCGGGCGGTCGCAGGCTGTTACCCTCGCGGAAGATGCAAATGCGCGTGATCACCCGTACTATTGACTCTTCTAAAGTTTTTTGCCCTAATGCAATTGCCCTTAGTTGGCTGGAACATTTATTCTGCAGCGAAAATTGTCGACGCGGATCTCATTAGTGGAAGTGCCGCCGCCTGCCCTGTCTTCGCGTGCACACACACACACACACACACACACACACACACACACACACACACACGTAGGGAAAAACATTCTCTAGGAAGTAGAGAATTGCAAACGGCCTCATTTGATAATTTTGTCCCAGTCGAGCAAGAATCAGGCGAAGTTTTATCACGCCTGCGGCTTTTTTTGTCTTTCTTCTTCATTTTTTGAACTCGCTGTATTTTTTCGCCATTTCACTCCTAATAATGCAAAATTGTGGAAAGAAATGAGGAAAAGAATTAAAGGAGAAAGTTCTTGAAAAACTCAATGTGCGAATTGAGTTCTGTCAGTTGCTTCCTACATTAAATTGCTATGGAAATTAACCTGGTCTGACGTAGCAGTGGGGAATATGAACTAGTGTTGATTCATCTGGAATTTTTTTTCTGACGTAGATGAAGATGAGAGCATCGTGACTTTCTGCCATAAAGGCCGTAGTTCGTAGTAATAGACGGAAAGCCGTTGAGTAAAGCAGAAGTTATATCTGGCGTTATCCAAGGAAGTGCTACAGGCCCTCTGCTATTCCAGGTCTATATAAACAATTTAGGAGACAATCTAAGTAGTCCTCTTAAAGTGTTTGCAGACAATGCTTTTACGTACGGTCTTGTAAAATCATCACATGACGAGAACCAATTAAAAAATGATTTATGCAGGGTATATCTATTGTACAAGTAGTGGCAATTGACCCAAAATAAAAGTGTGATGTCATCCACATGAGTACTAAAAGGAATCCGCTAAATTTCGGTGACACGATAAATCACACAAGAACAAAGGACGTGAATTCAGGTTGGGCATTACAATTCAATTGGGGGTTACAATTAGGAGTAAATTAAATTGGAACGATCACATAGATAATGATGTGGGAAAAGCAAACCAAAGATTGCGATTTGTTGTCCGAACACTTAGAAAACGCAGTAGGTCTACTAAAAGAGACGGCGTACTCTCAGCAGGTACGTCCTCTTCTGGAGTATTGCTGTGTGGTGTGGGATCCGCATCAGGTAGGATGAGGACATCGAGGAATTTCAGAGAAGGGCAGCTTGTTTTGCATCATGGAGAAATAGGACAGAGCGTTTCACGGATACGATACGTGAATTAATGAAACAAAAGCATTTTTCATGTTAGCAGGATCTTCTCTCGAAATTTTAATCACCTACTTTCTCCTCACCGTGTGAAAAAATTTTGCTGGCACCCGCCTGCGTACGAAGAAATGACTGTCACAAGAAAATAAGAAAAATCAGATCTCACATAGAGATATTTAAGTGTTCGTTTTGTCCCGCTCGCGTGTCGAGATCGAACGGTAGTGAAATAGCTTGAATCTGGTTCGATGAACTCGCTGCAAGGTACTTCATTGTGAACTGCAGTGTAGTCTTGTAGGAGTAAATGTAGACGTAGACCTTTTTTATTTGTTATGTCCCCACCTTTCCCGTTTCTCAGTGTTTGCTTCCAATCGTGCGGCGCCGTTTACCATCTTCCTCTTCTCCCTCCTCCTCCTCCTCTTCTTCTTCTTCTTCTTTTTCTGCTTTTAATTTCGCCTTGTACCGTTTCTACTATGAGATGGGCATTGTGTATGGGTTGAGGCAATGTCAGTAACAGACGGTGGCCGGATTTCCTTCTTGAAGCCACCACTCTCTCGGGATTGGTATCTGTGGATCGAATCTGTTTGTGGCTGTAGTAAATCAGTTTCCAAGTGTGATAATCTTTTCTAAATGTTTTCATAGCGTGTATCTGAGACGGGATGTGGGTACCATCTCGGTGTTCACCTGGCTGGATGTGGCTTTAGGCTGTTTCCCACATCCAGCTACCGGGCTGGTACTCACGTCCACCTAACTGGATGTGGGAAACCGCCTAAAAGCCACATCTAGCTGGCCGGCTCACCAGCTGCAATTCGTTAATCTAATAGCCAGGTTCGTCTCTCGTATACAGGAAGCGGTGGTTTAACGCACTCGCCTACATGGCAGGATAAGTCTTAGATTGTTCATACCACTTCGGATATTTGTCAAGCAGCTGGTTTGAGATCTCCCTCTCTCTCCTCTCTTTGTACCCATGGAAAGGGACTTTCTCACAACATGGTAGTCAAGTAAGCATTCGATTCTGAGAGTTTTTGATTAATGGGAGGAGGGGGAGGGGGATGGGGACTTTAAAACTACCTCTTATGAATTCATTGCGCACTTTGTGTTCTAGTGCCACTCCTCCTGCCCAACGTAAGACGCGCTTTTCTGATGTATGGAGCTTCTTGTTAGGTCTTACAGCCGTTTTATAGCCCTTACCATCGGTTTTTTGGTAATTTCTACGTCGCATAGAGCCACTGACAGCATACGTCACTTGTTCCAGCCAGATGCCTGTCTCAGCCAATCGGTGTTATGATATTAATGATCTTGGAAATGTGACGTTATCAGATTTGATATCTGTAATTTGTGTGACATTAGGGATGAAGTTTCATATCGTGAACTCGGTTTCACATCATGAACTAGGTGTTCTATGATGTGTAAGTCATTTGTAGTCTATTATGTGAACGGTTTTGCTGTTGTAGGTGAGTATGTGCCACACAGTTTTGTGTGGGTGTTTTTGTTCTCATGTGTTTTGTATGTGGTTACTGCTTGTGAATTGTGTTCTTCAGTGTTGTGAAATGTCTTTCATGTACGTAGCCAATTCATTCCTTTTCCGTTTACATATCTATTGGTCTTGTTTCTCTATCAAATTGAACCATGTTCTTTTTGCTTATGGGTGTTATATTTAATCTGTGGAGCATGGAAGTGAAGCTTCCTTGTTTGTATGACAACGGGTGGTTTCGTAAATTATGAATGATGGTGGTTGTCGTTGTTTTCCTGAAGACTGTGAAATCATGGGTATTGTCTGTTTTTTTATCGTAAGAATCCGTAAAATTAAGTCTGTTGTCTGCTTTAGTTTACAATGTGAAGTGAATTTTGGGGTGCAAATAATTCATTTTATTGTGTAGCTGTTATGTGTGTGTGTGTGTGTGTGTGTGTGTGTGTGTGTGTGTGTGTGTGTGTGGTTCGTCGATCAGGTATATTATATCATGAACATAACGGTAGCAGTATATATAACTTTGCATCCTTAGGTATCATGTCTCAGTCTGGAAAAACGGAACCCTCATAGGATACCTTTTTTGTACGTCTGTCTGTCTGTCTGCTAGCTGTTGAGAACCCTTTTCCTCAGGCACGGGGAGATGTATCATATTAAAATTTGTCACATACTAACGTCTATGGTCCCCTGACAGTGTAAAAAGTTTAAGCTTCAAAGTCAGTGTGATCAAAAGCTAAGGCAGTTTGTGTCACGTACTTTTATATACGCAAATTCACTTGCTAAAAACCTATAGGATACATCCTACTGATCTACAGTAATGAAATTCGGCAAGCTGCAAGGTTTTATAGTACAAGAGAAAAAATATGAAAATTATTAAACTGCAATTATGTAACTAAAAACAGATCCTGATGCCATTAAAACATATATTGCATACATCATCCGTCGAATGCATAACACACGAACATTATTGCATGCGAACATATAATGTAAGTTGTTTTAGTAAGAAAAAAATATATTTTACTAAATCTCTCTTTCTACATACCGGTGTATAAACTTCTTGAGTCCGCTGCTCTCTTTATTTTGTAAGTCCGAGCTAGTCTCAGGAACTATTTACAGATTTTGTTACAGTCTTGGAATTCCCAGGACCGCTATCTTGCCAGTGTCGATGTCGATAACAGTCAAATATCTTTGAGGTTCTCGGTTCCTGGGATGGATGAACTATGTATAAACATAGTTTGTATAGAACCCTCAGTGTGCGAGTCTTAGTCACACTTCGCCAATTTTTATTTGGATTTATTATGTGCCTGAATATTTTGTTCTCTATGCTGTTCACGAATATCGTGGCTAGGAGGCCATTAATTGGTGATCTTATTGGTATTCCTTCATTCTGGGAATAAAATTCTTTTTTCAGCTCAAAGACGGCCTTTTCCCTCAATATCAAAATAGAATATCAACACACACATGTCACAAAAAACAGTAGAATACCTCATAACAGACTCTGAATACTTCATAAAGGAACAAAAAGGACTGAGCACACCAAATTTTAATGAAAACTTCACAAGAGAATTAGTAGCTGCAGAAATAACACATATAATCAATATACACAAATCCAATGTAAATTCTAGTAACAGAACTCACATCAAGAACCTAAAATAAAAACTAAAACAAAACAGTACCATACTAATGAGAGCAGACAAAGGTAATGTCATACTGATTACGGATGAAAAGAGATACATACATAAAACGATACAACGTCAATAAATTAGCCAGTGACACAACTACAACGACACACACACACACACACACACACACACACACACACACACACACACACACACAGACAGAAAGAGAGAGAGAGCATTTAAACAATATTCTAACTGGGTGGCAAACGCACATGAGAACAAGTGAACATTCAGTAGGTTAGGATACACAGTAAAAACGTGTACACTGTGTTTTGGTGAAGTCAGAAACGTTCATTACAAGCAAAATTCTACAAAATATATGTAGCATTTATGTGTAGTCCTCAACAACTTATCAGAACGCTAAAGAAAGCAGACCTGCCACAGCAAAACGTAAGTGACAGTAAATAGGTACACGAAATATTACGCCACAACAAAATTACTTTTAAATATAAAGTAATCTGTTGACTCGCCAATGAAACTCACATTAACATCGTTTGGTTGCATATGACAAGCTATCATTACAGCACGAGACAAAAAAGTCCCTACAAAACCGTATAACGTAAAATCAAGGTAATAACAAAAGCGGTCTTTGGGCCTAATTTTCTGAGATTATTTACCATGTAAAAATTCACACATACAGTCTTGAATAAAGAAAACTCACTTATGACGGCACGGAGGTGCTGATGCCTATTCGGGTCACAAGAAAAGAACAGTGTTTTGCATAACAGGCAGATCTACACATCCAGCAAAAAAAAAAGTGCCATACTAGCCTGAAGAATACCTTTACGCTTACAAGTACCCTGTTAAACGTAAAATGAGTATTACATATAAAATATGTGTGAAACAAGAGACATTACAACTTTTATATACGATGAATGTAATTTTAGTACCACTACCGACGTCCGAAATAAAATAAATAACACAAAGATATTAAATGGTATTAAATATAAATAAAGGAACCACGTGTAGTGAATTTATAGGATTGGAGTGGAAGATTTATTCACTTTACTGGTGTATAACGTCAGGATCAAAAAGAAAGGTTATTTACTGAGAAGCCAAATAATATGGGCACAGTGTGATGCGAGTAAGTGGATCAAGAAATAATCTTAACGTAAACAATGATATTTATTTAACAGAGTTAATTGATCTTGTGTGGAGAATTAGGTTAAGTGTTAGCTAACTGTACAGTGGGCTGGGTGGGACAATTGTAGTGAAGGTGAATACGTAAAGGCATTTATGTTATTTGTGTATAGGTTGGAAAAAGATCTTACAGTAAGGTGCACAAAGATAAATGAAGTAAAAGAATATTAGCATAAAACCTGGTTGTGTTGATTTCATTCCTCTGTTTAAATGAGATGTAGTGATGAATGAGGAAAATTTAGTCTTCAATTTACAGTTACATATGACAAATGAGTTTATGAGAGAAAGTTGAGTAATAAATGTATATGAGGATATTGTTGTAATTTATAGGTTTACTGGTTGAAAAATGAAAACTTGTTATCATTTACTGTAATAGTTCTCAGGTAAGAATATAAGTATTTCGTTTTGAGGTAGAGTTGTTTGTTAAGGAAATTGAAGCGTATTAGAAATGGAAAGTCATGTAGTGTGTTCTATATAAGAAACAAATGGATGTGACTTCAGAAATTGTGAATATATTACAGTATTACGAATGGAAACAAGTAAAGAAGACTTATGCGGAAAGATGAAAAAAAGTTAGTTTTACGTACATCATGGTCTGCGCCTGTAACCAAGGGTTCAGCTGACTCCAAGCGGAAAGGGATGCCGACATGTTACTACGTTCCACGTAACATTCTAGTGAAGGGATTGGTTGAACGATGTGAGTGGCACACGGACAACTGAGTATACAGACGTGCCTCAAGACAGGGAATTTCCTTGGTTTAATGTTACGATGCACGTTACATGTCAACGGTCCCCATTTAAAATGAACTAAAATCATCAAAAAATACACAGACAATTCCGAAACGTCATATTCATCTAATGATCGAACAGCGCCGAGATTTTCTTTAACTGCACTCTTATCCCTGTTTACTATTTTCAGAATAATCAGGGATTTGACGGTGTAGCTTTTTTACTTATCTGGAAATGTAACTGCATTATTGTGAATTGCCTTTGAACGTGATTTAGTGGTTTAAACAGTACTCATTAGGAATAGCGGTAATCGCTGAAGCAAGCGCTTTTCGGTTATATATATATTCACGCTAGTTGCACCTGACTTCTGAAATCGCTCAAAATAATCGGTCTCTGACATAACCAATTTTCTGGTTTTTATTCCATTTATTTCCTGAAATAAACGCGGAAATCGAACAAAGATTGAAATGACACTCGATCGGTTCTTCAGCCTCCTTATTAAAATAGCGCTGACTGCTTTTCCCATTTTCTATAATGATTCAAACCAATGTAAATTTTAGGAATAAAAATTTCTCCTTTTTTATAAAAGTTTGTTTAAAAACTATACTTCGGTTTTTTATAACACCTCTTATAACGGAGACTCAACAACTACCTAAAAATACCGGTTATTCAGAACTAAAATACAGGTATCGTTTTTAACCGATCGATTTTTCTCATATTTAGTATCCATGTGACTGAATAAGCTGCTTGATCTGTTGTGTTACGGTCCTGCAGTACGCATTTTTAATTAATGAATACACAGCCAACCAAACGTCTTATTTTACAGGCTATTAAAACAAAATAACCAATCACAACGTAACTACTATGGTCAAAAGTATGTGACCTTTTGTCCATCATGTTCAAAGCTATGTGACAATACAGTATTTCTACCTCTGTACTATTCAACAAAGATGTTTACGTTAAGTCTTTATCTGTCATCTCACATGTGTATACAGCATAAAAAACAAAACAAGAAAAAAATCAGAACTTTCAGCTGAATTGGATAAACGCCGATACTACAGTATTTCCAAAAATTATCTAAGCATCACCTGAATAGTATAAATTGATGCTATTCATCACACACTGACACTGACACACACACACACACACACACACACACACACACACACACACACACACACACACATAGGCCGGCCATTGTGGCCGAGCGGTTCTAGGCGCTTCAGTCCGGAACCGCGCTGCTGCTACGGTCGCAGGTTCGAATCCTGCCTCGGCCATGGATGTGTGTGATGTCCTTAGGTTAGATAGGTTTAATTAGTTCTAAGTTCTAGGCGACTGATGACCTCAGAAGTTAAGTCGCATAGTGTCTATGTCAGCTATCACGGCATTGCCTACTTAGCATTGTTGTCTCCTCTGTGTCACGGTACATGTTAGCTTTATCAACAGAAAATGTCAAACTATTTGTGCTGCAAGATAAAATTAATGCAGGATGTCAGCGTAAAAAAAATGGTTCAAATGGCTCTGAGCACTATGGGACTCAACATCTGAGGTCATCAGTCCACTAGAACTTAGAACTACTTAAACCTAACCAACCTATGGACATCACACATATCAATGGCCGAGGCAGGATCGAACCTGCGACCGTTGCAGTCACGCGGTTCCGGACTGAAGTGCCTAGAACCGCACGGCCACCACGGCCGGCTGTCAGTGTAACTTTTGGCATTATCAGCAGCGGATGACATAAGTTTTCTACTGTCAGATAGCCGGCCGATGTGGCCGAGCAGTTCTAGGTGCTTCAGTCCGGAACTGCGCTGCTGCTACGGTCGTAGGTTCGAATCCTGCCTCGGGCACAGATGTGTGTGATGTCCTTTGGTTGTTAGGTTCAAGTAGTTCTAAGTCTAGGGGACTGAAGACCTGAGATGTTAAGTCCCATAGTGCTCAGAGCCGTTTGATTCTACTGCCAGATAAAATCATATTACGAGGACCTGCCTTTGTTGTCGATTTAAGGTTCTTCGCTACACCGAGGATGTAAGTTACACATGCTGATGATGATGATGTTCAGATGTGTGTGAAATTTTATGGGACTTGACTCCTAAGGTCATCAGTCCCTAAGCGTTCACACTACTTATCCTAAATTATCCTAAGGACAAACACACACACCCATGCCCGAGGGAGGACTCGAACCTCCGCCAGGACCAGCCGTACAGTACATGACTGCAGCGCCTTAGAGCGCTCGGATAATCCCACGCGGCACACATGTTGTTTATTCTTATTCTGCGATATTTACTTTGTCTTGTTTGGCGAAAAAAATTCGGAAAACTGTGTTTAGATAGTCCGCTTAAATGGCGCCATCATCAGTAAAATTACAATTGGTATCGTGGAGCGATTTATTGTATTTTTCGGCCAGTGTACTCTAAATATGAGCAGAATCTCCTTGGGTTTTCTGTCATATTTCAGGACAGGTACTATTTTTATATATAAATCTTCTAGTCAGACATCTGTAAACTCCAAGTACTGACACGTTCATGACCAAGTGGCTCTGGCCCGTATGGTCCCACGAAATCTGATAAATAAATACATAAATAAATCGTCGCTTATGATAAAATGTTCTTTGACCACCACATAACCTCTCTTGTATCCGCGCCTGAGCAAGACATGCACGGCGTCGCCGCCAAACTGACCAGCAGTGAATTTCCCACCGCAGACAGCTGTTGGCAGTACTCTGTCTTTCTCTCTCTATCTCTCTGTCGGTCCCCCTCTGTTGCTGCTCCCGCCCCCACTTTCGCTGTCGCATCGATCGCCGGCCAAGCTGCGCTGCCCTTCTCGCCGTCCCTTCACAGCCTGTTAAGGGCCGCGTATTTCCGGTTCCCTCAGAAATATGGCGCCCTACTCGATAGCGCAGCTGTCGCAGTCAAGGGCCTGCCACCGACGAGACGGATGGGTGGATTATCTGCCTAATTGCGTCAAGCAGCGCGCATTGTTTCTTGTCACCTGGTGTTAGCCCGTTGCTCAGCACTAATACCGGCGAATGGACTTTGGTACTGCTCGCTATGCCAACTGTGCCATATACTCAGGACTACATTACACAGGGTATAAGAAATATTGTAAGCACCCTAGTCATGTCATTTCTTGAGCTTGTTCCCTGAATTGTCTATAACGCACTGGCGTTGTCGTCCGTTCTCGTCTTAGACTAAATTTTTTCATACGTTTTGAGGTTACAGTGTTTATGTGATGGTAATTATATTTTGTCTATCTACTGTGAGGTACTGAGCCTTACAATATTTTCTTCTAAGGCAAATTGAACGTGTCCTCTTTGTTGATATGTATGTGACAGAAGTGAACTGTGGGCTTTTGAAATATGATGGATACAGAAGAATGCTGAAGAATAGGTGTGTTGATCATGTAACTAATGACGAGGTACTGAGCAGAATTGGGGAGCAAAGAAATTTGTGACACAACTTAAGTAAAATATATACGGAGATTCAAGGCATCACTAATTTAGTGATAACTGTAGGTTAGAGAGGGGGGGTGGGGTGAGGTAAAAATTGTAGAGGAAGGCTAAGAAATGAATATAGTAAGCAGGTTCGAAAGGATGTAGGTAGCAGTAGTTATTCGAAGATGGAGAGTCTTCGACAGCGTAGCGTAACGGCGAGAGCTGCATCAAACCAGTCTACAGACCGAATATGACAACAGCAGTAACGTGTTATAACAGTCACATACCTTCGACGATTATCTAGATGTACTGTCGTTCCAGGACATTTATTTATTTATTGCTGCTAAGAAACCAAATATATACTCTCGTTACTTAGTGCAGGTCTCCTAAAGCAAACTGCATTAAAGCACTCATTCACACAATCGTTATTCAGTGCTGAATAAATCTGCTAGAGCTAGAATAGTCTAAGACCCGACCACCTAATCTCTTAAAACTAAAGATCAAGATTGTGCCACTTTGAGTAAATGTGCCATTTTATAAGCAAATTATAGTCAGGTATGACCAGCGCAACTCTTGCTCCGGCACTCAGATTCTATACTCAACAGTTGGAAGAAAAGCAAAGTATAGCTACTCACTACAGTTATACATCATATTACTGCAATCAGATTACTAATTAATTACGCATAACGTCAGATGCAATACAGTTCCCAAGTTAGTCATCTGTACAACATAATATTACAATTTTAACCAGGTTATGTCATTATGAATTCGGTCGATTAACTCGTGGGTAGTGTGTTGTGGGTGGGAGGTACATTAATCTCCAGGGACGCCAAAATATCTACACTGACCGAGTGTGTCAAACGCAGTTTAAGAACAATGCGGATGGAATGATAGATCCGAAAAGCGTTCGACACAGTACAAAGCCGTTGACTCATTACTAACGGACGTTCGTACGGAATTCTCCTTAGATATGTGACACGTTCGATGAATATTTGGCCAATAAAACCCGAAGCACTGTACTGGACAGCAAGTGTACTACAGAAACGAAAATCACCTCGGGCGTCTCCCATGAAAGTTTACCGTGGCCTCAAAACCCAATATACACAAGTAGCTCAACAGACAGATCACCAGCAGTGTAACTTTGTTCGCTGACGATTATGTTCTCTCTACGGGATAGTATGGTCCCTAGACGGTCGTATGGGAATGCAGTAAGATTTGGAGGAGAAATAATGAACCACAGCCGGAAACCCCGGGGAGAGGTGGGTGTACATTTTGCCCGTATTTTGAAAGTACTGTAATCTAGTCAGTTACTTTATACTTTAAAATTTTGAGAAAAATATATTTATTTATTCTGCCAGATTCCATAAATATTTTTAAATTTTCAGTTAAACTTAAACCAAAAATTCAAATTACGGAATAAAAGTCACTTCCCCAGTGAATGTCATATTCAATATTATCAGGTTCAGTATTTTACCTACACATCAATATCCCATTAAACATTATATTGTGGATAAATGGGCATGAAGTCGGTAGTACATGTCGTTGAAAGTTCGTTGACATTACTAAGAGCGTGCTAAGATATTTTCAAGTTCTAGACCACACTTACACACCAATGTGTCTTTAAAAAGTATGCTGTTAAAATGTCAACAACAAAAACAGGTTTTGCTTTTGTTCTTTTTTCAGTTTTTTTTTTACTTGGGCATAATGCACCCCATTCCCCTCCCCCCTCCCCTGCGTTGGTAAAGCGCGTTAAATGTGAATAAATGTAATTTAATGATGATAGTAGAGAGAAAACTGAGTAGTACCCGATGCCAAGATGGATGGATGAACATCGGCCGGCCGGAGTGGCCGAGCGGTTCTAGGCGCTACAGTTTGGAACCGAGCGACCACTACAGTCGCAGCTTCGAATCCTGCCTCGGGCATGGATTTGTGTGATGTCCTTAGGTTAGTTAGGTTTAAGTAGTTCTAAGTTCTAGGGGACTGATGACCTCGGCAGTTAAGTGCCATAGTGCTCAGAGCCATTTGAACCATTTGATGAACATCATGAGCAGGTCAGGTCGAATTAACAGCCGGCGGTGATATAAAGAAGTGATATGAGTTGGTATGATCAGACAAAATCAGTGTTGGGGAAGGTGAATAGAAACATAGATTTGTTGGAAGGGTTCTGGGAGAATACATGCAATCTCTAAAGGAAAGACGATAGTGCGACCAGCTCTAGAGTACTGTTCCCATGTTTGGAGTCCTTATCAAGTGGGCAGGACTGTTGATATTAAAGGAATTCAGGGACGTGCTGCTAGAGGGTAGCAGGTCGGTACAGCCCATATAAAAGTGTTAACAGGAATGACTAGGGAACTAAAATGAGGATACTTGGAAGAAAGCGGAAGCAGTTCTCGTTAAATTCAGTTGCATGACTTTAGATAACCTGTATTCGAAGAAGATTGTGCGACCATAACACTGCCAGCGTCGTGTATCTCGCGTGGAGATCATGAGATAAGACAAGAGAGATTGTGGCGTAGGCTGGGGTAAATAGTAATTTTCCTCTTGCTCAGTACCCGAAAGCGGTAGCACATAAAATCGTGTGCCGGCCGCGGTGGTCTCGCGGTTCTAGGCGCGCAGTCCGAAGCCGTGAGACTGCTACGGTCGCAGGTTCGAATCCTGCCTCGGGCATGGATGTGTGTGATGTCCTTAGGTTAGTTAGGTTTAAGTAGTTCTAAGTTCTAGGGGACTGATAACCACAGCAGTTGAGTCCCATAGTGCTCAGAGCCATTTTTGAACATAAAATCGTGAACATTGGTTCACAGCGACATCCACCAAAATCTGTAATGTTACTTGTGGAATGTACACGCTGTTGTTAACTTAGAACCAGGGGATGGGCTCTAGGGAAAATTAGCCTGATAACAAAACACTAGACAAAATGTTAATCGATGTTAATCGTACGCGTCTCCATGCAGACAGAAAAGCGTTAAGGGCTTTGTCATCTCTAATCAAAACACTGTCAAGAAACCAAATGCCAAACTAAAAGTGCTTGTACGGAACAGTATCGACAAAAGCTAGAAAAAACGTAAAAAATTGTTATTCCCAGACGTCTTATAAATTATAAGAATTTAGAGAACTTCTAGGCTAACATCCTCACTTCTCGTATTATCTGAGTACAGTAAGACTCCATAAAAAAGCCCTAAATAAATGCTCCTTTTCACTCGAAGTTTAGATTCAAGAAATGATTTATAATCCTGTCAGAAAACATGTTCAAGGGCGGTAAATGATTACATTGCGCGACGGAAAGAATTGAGCGTGTAAATGAATATTTAATTGGGTTTTCTGATAACAGTCACTTCAGAAAGTTCAGAATCTTATCTTGAGAACGAACAGATAACCTACTTTATACGCGAGGTATGTGCAGTGTGCGTGTATGGCTCTGTCTGATAATCTAACAGTTTTCTACCTGAAAGCCTGAAACGCACAGATGCCTAGCAGTCTCGTTGAACATGAAACGATAAACAGCCAGCAATCACGGAATATTCAAGCTGTCACTGACCTACTGACCTGAAAAGGAAGCAAAGAATACAAAAGACTTTCTGCTAACTGCACTGCTTATAAAAGTTTCTACTGACTGAAGTTGTGCCTCGCTCTGACTAGCGTTCCTGCTGAAGGCGGACAACGCAAGAATATCCACACTTTAAGTTAAATATACGAGGTTTGGAACTTTAATAGTGACGACTATTTATTTACAGCTCGTACAAAATAGTTACGTCTTTAAAAGTTTTACTGACCTTCAGAGCAGTCACCAGCATTGTGTACAACCCGTTGGCAGCGATATGGAAGTCGTGGGATACTCTTAGCAGTGCCATTTGTGTTGACATTCGAGCGGCGCGGTCTATTGCCCGACGAATTTGTAGCAGTTCTGAAGCGAATGCCATGAAGTGTTTCCTTCAGTTTAGAAACCGAGATGAACTTACGAGGGCTTAAGTCTGGGGAGTATAGTAGGTCATATAGCACTTAGCAGATCCATCAGTCAAACAAATCAGTAACAACTTGCACTGTACATGCTTGAGCATTGTCCTGCAGAATGGTGGTTAGGTCCTGCAGAAAGTGTCATCACTTCTGTCTCTAAGCTGGTCGTAGGCTGTGTTACAAAAACGAACAGCATAGAGACAGAAGTGATGACAATTTCTGCAGGACCGGACCATCGTTTTGCAGGACAATGCTCAAGCACGTACAGTGCAAGCTGCTACTGATTTGTTTGACTGATGGGGCTGGTAAGTGCTATACCACCTACTGCACTCCCCTGATTTAAGCCCTCGTAAGTTCAACTCTATTTCTACACTGAGGGAAACGCTTCGCGGCATTCGCTTCAGAACTGCTACAAATTCGTCGGGCAACAGACCGCGCAGCTCGAATGTCAACACAAATGGCACTGCTAAGAGTATCCCACGACTTCCACATCGCTGCCAACGGGTTATACACAATGCTGGTTCTACTCTGAAGGTCAGTAAAACTTTGAAACACGTAACTACTTTGTACGAGCTGTAAATAAATAGTTGCCACTATTAAAGTTCCAAACCTAGTAGAATACCAAACGCATATGATACCACGCAAGTAATCTAATGTTTAAACTTGAATTCATCATTAGCACAGACATGTGAATAAATCAGAGGCCCAAGCTAAGTTGGTAAATATTTCGTGTCACAGCGTTATCACTGATACAAGAAAGAATACAATTGTCTGGATATGAAATACGTGGTATACTGGACCACCACATAGAAAGAGATACGGATGAATTGAAACACGCTGTAAACATTTAAATAAACGTATGGTTTAAAGAAAACCCGATTCAGTACCGTGTGCATCGAAAGCTAACTGACTCATGAACAAAGAACGTGAAACCTGACGATGGTAAAGGCACAGAAAGACCTGAAAATTCTGCAAGCAATATTTGGCCGATCTGCAAGACGCGAGCTCCAATCTCATACACTTTCTGTAATTTGTTGCATGAGAATACACATCAGATGCCAAGTTCAGAACAAGTTACCACATCTATCGTCCATGGCATACATGTGGATGCAACAGCGACGACCTCTCGCAGTAGACTACTCGGAAACGCAAGCAGGAAATGACTAGAATACTTTGTATGGTTCCAATGGGCACACATACAGATACCACGCAGAAAACCTGTCTTATCATTGGCTACCGCTTCAACTTACCAAAGTGTCTCACTCCAGAGGTCTCTTCTCAGCTAGCCGCAGGCTGATACCATCAAACATCTCTACGGCATGCTTGAAGTCTAGAATAAGCGAAAGAAATAACTTTTTTAATGTTGTTATTGCGACAAGCAACTTTCAACATGATAAAAGAAGCACAAAATCCTCGCTGTCGATTGCTGTAAATGTGTTTTGCTGTTCTATGAATCTAGTTTACCACTTTTCCCACTTACATTGCGTGTGTACGTATGTTGAACACAGAGGGAAGAGCCCAATTCAGAATTATCTTCTTACTGTTTTTCAAGCATTGTAGGGTGTAAGCTCCCTGTTATGACACCACGAGTCATGCAAGAGACTGAACTAACAAGTCTTCAGTTGACTGTAATCTCAACAGATTTGAACATTATACATGTATTGTGCTCTGTATTTGAAAAGCTCCAGAATTGGAACATTCGTTGAAAGGATAATGATAATTGCAGAGACCACCGTTCATATTTTATAGACACAGATTCGCAGAGTATTCAGTGTGATACATGAGGCTTTCTCAGCAGTTTATTTGAATGCGTGGTTCTTGCGATCTGCAGCTGGTAAACGTTGTGTTAGAAGAAATCTAGTCCATCTGTCGCGCATAGATGTATTGAGGTTCTACGGGTATCTTTGTTAAGGGGCTCCGGAAAGGCTCAAAATCATGAAAAGTTCAATTTTTACTTTTTTGCGTTTTCTGAATCTGCGGACTATTACCTTTTAATAGATATATAATTTATTCAATTCCGAAGACTACAACTATTTTTAAATTTTTTTTGAAATGTGTTCTACATGGGCGTGACCCACTGTGGCGCTGTTAAACTGCTGTCAAATGGTCTTATTATTAACGTCCGTGTTCATCAGGTACATTTTAGTGATGTGAGATAAAGTATGTGTTGTGGCTAACCTGTGATGGTTCAATATATATCGCTGGTGTGATTGTCGATTGTTTCATGTTTATTTACTCTGTCGTTATCTCGAAAATATTCGTAATTAATTCTGTCTCTTGAGTCTCTGTTTTGTTGAAGTATAATAATGAGTAAAAGTAAAGTTATTAGAAATCCTCTGAAGGCTTTTAAGAAAAGGAGAAATGTTGGAAAGCCAAAGGTATGTGTTATTACTGTAAACAATAAAGACGATAACCAAGTGAGTGAACCTAACCTCTCAAGTACACCTGCCCATAGCAGTCAAAGTGGGAAAGAAAATACTTCACAGAAGAAGCTTGGTTCAATGAGTGAAAACTATTAATGTTTTATGGGCGAATCGGATGTGAATGAAATATTTGATATGTCGGTTCTCAAAGGAATTTTTTCAAACTGTGTAAGATGTATTCATTGTAGTGAAGTTGGTCTGGAACTCTCCATAATAAAGCACGTAGGACTTGCTAGTGAAATACAACTGAAATGTGATAAGTGTTTTACATGACCACCTTTTGGAACAGTGTTGCAGTAACTGCAACTGAAGAAAATGGTAGCAAAATCTACGAACACAACAACGAGCGATGCTTGCTTTAGACAAGTAACGCCTTCGGGCTGCAGACAGGGTTGTAAAGAGTATAGAAATACAAGCAAGAGTAAACAGGAGGAGGAACAAGAGGAAGCTGGAGGAGGAGTTTGCAGAGGATGAAGATAATCCATCCTATGGACCTGGAATGCACTAAAAAGTTAATCCAATCTTTGTCGCTCGATTCCCAAAACTTTTATTTTCTCATACTAATTACATGTTTTCTAAGGATCTTCCAAACATATTTGTTTCAAACTTTCAGTAAATGTTACACAGTACCTTCTGCATAATTTAACGCAGCCTTTTTCCAAAAAACTGTATATTTTTGAATATATAAATAAAAAATTGCAAAAAAATGTTGTGAATTTTCATTACAATTGAAAAAAAATCATGTTTAATAACTGAACTAAAATTTTGTAAAATCCCTGTGTTAAGTTGTAGCCCATATTCCAATTAATAATCTGTAAAAAGTTCAACTTCCTACCTCAAATACTTTGTGAGGAAAGATGTAATTTATAAGCGTTATTTTTACATTGCAAGTATAGGGCGTTCCGGAGCCCCTTAATAACCTGTGTGGTAAATATATTGTTTGGTCTATCAGGTGGACCAATTTCTTTGAGCCGGGCCTCTGGCAGAGGCTGTATGGTGAAGCAGACTACTTTACTTCGTGGGTCCCTTGTAGCTGATTGGTGGGGCATCGCACTAAGCACGGAATTGCAAAGCACAAATAAGTTGCAAGTATCGACCGCGAAGCTATTTTGCTATTCCACTACAGACACGTCAAGGTTTAATATTTATTCAGTTACATCTTTGATGAAACTTGTTTAAACGAACAACGGGGTATGGCCTACATAACTGGGTGCTGTTTCGGACAGTAATTTCGTAATTATAGGCAGTACTTTCAGCGTGACTCGCGCAATGTCTCTTCGAGGCAACTACCCATTATCTTGAAAGGATTAAGCGTGTTTAGTTTGCCACAGGTGACCCTACATAGGTAGATGTTCATTTTCTTAATTTGCTTTATTGTATGCGTGTATAATATTGCCTCAGTTTTTTCCTAGATAAACGTTAATGAGATCGTGTTTTTGTTTTTCAGGTGAGTACGCAGATGCAGACTACTCCACCAACGTGGGTCAGGCCCAGACGTGAAGCTGTGACTTTCAACGCAGCTGAGAACCAAGTTCACATTACAGGCAAGCGTCACTTACTCTGTTCTCCAGTGTAACAGTAGTACGTGTTTCACTGGCATTCGTTTTTGTACTAGCATTTTCCCGATTCAGTTCTTTCTGGATGGAGATCAGCAATTTTTATTTCTACGACCTGTGCTTCATTCGTCCACGTCATCGCCAGCCATTGATTTCTTGTTTGTTTTGCAGTCTTGGTGACAGCAGGAAATGTTTCTTCATGAAAGTGTCAGTATGAGGAAACCTCGTTTTCTCTCGTTTCTTTGTAAATGTATAAATGGCGTATCTCGGCTGGAAAGTTTCGTTGAAGGTATAATCAAGTAGGGAACACACCATTATTCAACAGAGCTACTTATATCCACAGACTAGAGATGGTTTTCAGTGGCCGCTGCTACTGCCTCACACTTATAGTCATAGTTATTTGTATAAGTTATATCTTTGAGCTATTTTGGGGATTTTAAACATTTTGGTGGGATGAGCAGGACCAACAGCTGCGATATGCATCCTGTAAGGGAAGTATTTTCATGGTATAGTTACTAATTTTTAGTATTTTCACATTGTAATAGTAATCATTTTAAAATCTGCCTTTCAATTGTACGCTACTTCGGTAACTTACGTGTACCTAATCTACAGCTGTAATCCACAAGGGGGCTTACAGTTTTACGCTGTGTCCGAAGAACGTGACGTCCCTGGTGAATCTTCACATCAATGAGAGATGACGGCTATGCTAAAGGCACACAGAAACATTTCGTGGTCTGATCGGGGTATGAAACCACATTTCGGCTTCCAGAAACGCGCTTTACCACTGAAACACTAGGCCCAACCAGTTACATTGTCAAATTACATATCATATACAATACTGTCATTTGTTTGTCAGACAGTTACAGCTTACGCCGTCACACCTATAGTGCTTTAACGCTAGCGCTTTTGTGCACCAAACGGCCAAGCTGCGAAGTAAGCATCAGGATAGGGTGATGTCTCAAGGTCAACCACAATCCAAATTTACCTCAAAAACTGTTTATTGTTTCCAGGAGGCTAGAATTATACAAAGGAGAGGGGAGTGTAAAAGAAACACAATCTCTGCTATTTTTGGACGACTGCTGAATACATATGGACGGAAGGTGTCAGGATTCAGAATAAGGGTGGCGTCGCCAAGGAAGCTTTGCAGGGGTGCTGCTGGAAAAACTCTCGTAATCGAATGCGAGGAACGCGGTTGATAGGCGATGAATGAGTAGAAAAAAAAAATGGTTCAAATGGCTCTGAGCACTATGGGACTTAACTTCTGATGTCATCAGTCCCTAGAACTTATAACTACTTAATCCTAACTAACCTAAGGACATCACACACATCCATGCCCGAGGCAGGATTTGAACCTGCGACCGTAGCGGTCGCGCGGTTCCAGACTGAAGCGCCTAGAACCGCTCGGCCACACCGGCCGACCAATCTCTGTCTTACTCTATAGTTTTTGCTCTGTACAGCACCCTCTATTACCATAGAAGTCATTCCCTGGTGTCTTAACATATGTTTTGTCATCCTGGCCCTTCTCCTCGTCAGTGTTTTCCACGCATTCCTTTCCTCTCCGATTCTGCGGAGAACCTCCCCATTCCGTAGCTTATCAGTCCACCTAATTTTCAACGTTTGTCTGTAGCACCACATCTCAAATGCTTCGATTCTCTTTTGTTCCGGTTTTTCTACAGTCCATGTTTCACTACTATACAATACTGTGCTCAAATTAAGGCCTATGTGTGATAGTGGTAGACTTCTTTTGGCTAGGAATGCCGTTTTTGGCAGTGCTAGTCTGCTTTTGATGTCCTCCTTTCTCCGTCCTTGTCATTTTGCTGCCTAGGTAGGAAAATTCTCTAGCTTCATCTACCTCGTGATTATCATACCTGATGTTAACTTTCCCGCTGTTCTCATTTCTTTTACTTCTCAGTACTTTCGTCTTCCTTCGATTTACTCTCAGCCCGTATTCTGCATTCATTAGACTATTCATTCCGTTCAGCAGATCATGTAATTCTTCTTCACTTTCACTCAGGATAGCAATATCATCAGCGAAGCATATCATTGATAGCCTTTCACTCTGAATTTTAATCCAACTCCTGTATCTTTTATTTTCGTCGATGCTTCCTCGATGTACAGATTGAACACTAGGGGCTAAAGACTACATCCCTGACTTAACGTATGCATTTTAGAGGCCATGTATAATAGACTGTTTTGCTTCGAATGATCGCTCCCGTCATATCTCTGAATAAAGACCGGTCCTCCAGGGACACCGTGTGCATACATGCCATTTTCTTAGGAGATTTGAGTTGCCATGCTCGCACTTCCACGTGGAACCTCTTCCATCAGAGTAAGCCACGTCTTCCGTTATTTCCTCTGATATCCAGGCTGTTCTCCTCACGAACCTTGTGGATAATGGTAAATATGGTTCTTGTGTTTGTCCATGAACTTTGCTGCTTCGCTACCTCAAAACTGAATAGGACCCAAGCAATTGGCCCGATTTTGATGCGGATTGTAGCAAGGATTTTAAATTTTCGGTAGCATTATTATCACACACAGGAAACAATAATTCCTGAAATGCGACCTGACGCTTGGTTGTCTTCGGGATGGAAGGGCTGGGCAAACTGGACTTGAATATCATTCGTAATACAAATGAATTATAAACACACTTAATTACAGTCACCAAGTTCGTTGACAACGTATAAATTAACAGCGCAATAAAAATCTGATAGAACGATTGGAGATATTTTTAAGACTGATTGCCTCATCCTCAATGAACAGTTACAAATACAAAAAAAAGTCCTATGATTTCAATCCACTGCTCGCGGAATTTTGATTCCTCTGTTTTTTACTACATTTTCCCTGAGTTTGGTTTTGAAACGTTATTTTCTTCTAATCTCATAGATACAGTATGTGGTACTAAAGTTACCTTCATGCATAATTTTCTGGATTGTACAGCGTTTGTAAAACTTGTTCTATGTCTTCCGCCATTTAGGTGATAGTAATTTCTGTAAAGCCTAACAGATGGCTCTATTATACTTAATCTGCTTGACAATTGCGTAATTTCAAAAAGGCATTAATCTCTATTTATGTTTTGTTTTTAAGGTTAACTACCGTTTTTTAATTTATTTAAATTATGTTTCAAATGGGCACATGTTACTGCCTGCGCCTGATATGCGGCGCTACTCGTATTGTTTTCATGGCAGCAATGTAAGCCACTGGGCCGATCAGTCTGATATTGTTCCCAGCTGGGCACATGTAGCAAAGGCTACAATGTTTTGTTTTACCTTTAACTTGAGCATAGTTGCTCAAAATTCTCACTTTTGCTTTTTATCAATGTAATTTTACATCAGTAACGTCTGTGCGTCGTGAAAATTGTCATCTTGCTTAATGTGTTATTTGTCATACCTTTTGTGTATTATTTTATAGAACTTAGCAACTGTTCATTCTGACGAAGACACCCCTAGTAGGAGTCGAAACCTAGGTCAATGTACCTAACATTTATGTGCTACCGGTTGGCTGCTTAATCTTAAATTGAAACTAATATACGGTTGCTGAATAACAGCTATGTTCAAAACTGAAAGATGAATATACTTGAGAGCGTGACATGATTCATCGATTCGCGACACGGCTCAGTTCCTTTTTACTAAAATTTATGTTTGGGAATGAGCGTAGTCATGGAAATGAAACTGCGCTGTCACATGTCGAGTTCACCTGTAACGAGGGTGGCATCCTTGTTATCATCTCTTTCGAGTGTATTAAATTTTTGTTAGTTAGATGGGTAATCGTATCGACACTGTGATCGTATTGGTAGCAGACGAATAATATATTTTCCACAACTGATCAGTCACTTGAATGCGGGGTCGGTGTTTTGCTTGTGAATACGTGTAAAGTCCCCAGCTTTTGCTCCGTGTTCACCCTATTAGCTTAATTAAATTGTCCTGTCATATGTCGCTGTTCCTGTTTGGGCTACCTTTTGAATGTAGAGATCGTAAAGGGACTCAAAGCTCTTCCGAATGTCGTCCACTACACTGGGTGAGTGTCCCCATTATTTTGTCAGTATTTGTAGATTACTTTAGAATGAATAGATGGTTTGCTGTATCTAAGAACTACTTTGTCTCGAAACGATTTATGACAGTTGCGATATACAGTACTAGAATGCAACTTTGTTGCTTGTTAATTATTTTATGCGAATGTTGTATCTGATTTGTCCACTGTGATCCGTTTTCTGTTGAAACAGAAACGAGATATACATTCTATCAGCGTGATTAGTAACTTAATCCTAACAGCGTAATTAATAACTACCGGAATTCTTGGTGCTCCTTGTACGTTTTTCACGATAAACATGTGGATACTTCTTAAATCTCATCTGAAAAGGAAATATTTTCGAATAATATGTTACGCGAGAGTGGGCCTTCGTGACCACTGTCACCCTTAAAAAATGTTCCGGGTACTTGACTTTTTTAATCAGGGTGATTCATTTACATTGCTCTCATTTTAAAGCAAAATCTTTGAAAACTGATTTTGGCTTCTCGGCTAGAGACGAGAAAATACGTAGTTCCACTGTTTTTGGTAATTCAACCCCTAAAATGACGAACTATGCTGACTCGTCATCACTCAGGCCAAGCCGCTAAACGGAGACATTTGAAGGTGGAGAGTGTGTGGATCTTACATTACAGGAATCGTTTAAGAAGGGATTGTACGAAATTCCACTCCTAAGGGGTTGAAACAGAGGATGCAAGGATTTTTTTAAATTATGTCACTATTAAGGGAATTTTGAAGCTGAAGTACGAAGCGTTTTTGGAAGCTCAGCCACTAAGGTGGGAAAACTGCGGGTGAATTTTTTTCAAAAAAATAATTACTGATTTTTAAGGCTACATATATGACAACTGGTATTTGATTTCTCGATTAGAAATAAAAAACAATACATGTTTGATTGTTTCTTGAAATTCAGCCCCTAAGGGAGTGCAATAGTGAATGAAAACTTTTAAGAAAATTTTGTGACCATAGACGTAAAGTAAAGTAAATTTATTTTAACAAAATACTTCATTACATCAAAAAATTTGAAGCTAAATTTATGAAAATTGGTATTTCATTTCTCGGTTAGATACAAAGAACTATTTGTTAGGGGATGAAAGTTGCTGTGGAAATATCTCTACAAGAACGCAAAAGGCATGATCAACAAAACCTTCGGGCTCAGGCACCGGAATCGCTTATATGGCCTTCATTAGCGTGAAAATCTTAGGTGTTGTAATTTGTAAACAACGTAAAAATTCAATTAAATAAAAATCTCTGCAGCCCACACAGTCTACGTGAGCGAAGTAGCGGGAGCTAAGCTAGTTTCTTATTATGTGTCTTGTGTTCTGCCGTAAGCTCTCTTCCTTTTTTGTAGTTGAGTCTCCTGTGAAATGATTTCTCATCCTGTAGGTTCGAGGATTTCACCTAGATATTTGAAACTGTAACTGTTTATCTTTCAGTTTTTTGTGTATAATTTTTGTACTTTTAATTTTGAGCAAACGAATTTAGACTTGTGAAAAGAGATTTGCAAGCCCACATTATCAGCTCTTTCCTTTAGTAATTCTGTTTGTTTCGTTGTTGTTGCCTCGTTGCCCGAGAGTATGGCCAGATCATCTGCGAAAGCTAGGTGTGAGACATCTATCTTGTCCCGGGATCATTCTAGTCGTGCTGGTTTCCAGTGTCCTTGGAATCTGAGTTCTTTTCCCATTTCCTCATTACCTTGTCCAGGACTAGGCTGAACAATAGCGGGGACAATCCGTCTCCGCGTCGTAATCACGATTATCATGAAGGAGTCAGAGATTTCACCCAAGAATTTAACTTCAGATGTAGCCAATGTCTGTCTGATTAGTCGTAGTGTTTTTGAGTCGAGTCCCTGTTCTTCTAAGATGGTCGACAATTATTCACAGGCCAGTCGGAGTGGCCGAGCGGTTCTAGGCGCTACAGTCTGGAACCGCGCGACCGCTACGGTCGCAGGTTCGAATCCTGCCTCGGGCATGGATGTGTGTGATGTCCTTAGGTTAGTTAGGGGACTGATGACCTCAGAAGTTAAGTCCCATAGTGCTCAGAGCCATTTTTTGAACAATTATTCACAGTCAACAGAATCGTACGCTTTCTTGAATCTATGGAAGTGCGAATCATTGGAATATTCCTAATAGCCTTGTATTTTAGATTCGTTTTCAGAACGAAGATTTGTTCTGTGCTGGAACGACTGGGGCGGAAGCGTACCTGGTATTCACCAATTCTAACTGTTCTTACGTTGTAAGCACTCTGACAAAATTTTGTAGGTGACTTGTAACAGGGAGCTTCCTCTGTAGCTGCTCACACTCGTCCTATATCCTTTCTTGTGTAGCGCATGGACAAGTGCACATTTCCAGTCGACACGATCTTTTTCTGTTGCCAGACGGTATTTTTGTGAGTTTCTGTAAAGATTTTGGTCCGGGGTTCTTTAATACTTCTCCAGCGCTGTCGTCTTCACTGGATGTCCTGTTGTTTTTTAATTTATATATATGTTTGTTGATATCTTCACATGTTAGTGGCAGTGATTGTGGGTAAGTGGAGCGCAAATCCTGTGTTCGGAATCTTGTTTAAGGTTCAGGGATGTCTTAAGCAGATTAGAGAAGTCCAGACAACTCTAATGCGAGTTTTCCATCTTGTTTCCAGAAGTATAAGTTTCGAGGTGTGTACCTGTGGACGTTCCTTGCGAAAGTCGTGTTGAATATCCTCGTGTTGTGGATAGCGTGAAGTTGTTGCTTCATGTACTTTCTCTTAATTTGCCTAATGAATTTTGCAACCTGTTTTCTGGACCCGTTAAAACGATATTGGTCTTCCGGGGATTTCTTACTGTGTACTTCTGGAAGGGCTGTTTGAATATTTTCACATTCTGGGTGTTTAGTGTTCTTTTTCCGTGGCACCAGTTCTCTTACTTTTTGTGTGATCTTTCTGTGGAATTCTTTCCATATGTTTACTTATTGTCTTTCTCATTCCGTTCTCTGAGAACTTGAATGTCATGGTCTCTTTCTTGATTGTGTAAGATGTCGCTACATCGTGTATTTGGAATTCTCCCATCTGTAGTGCAGCTGAGATCCAAGTTTCGTGTTTTCGCGAGGATTTTCTGAGGAATGTTGACATAATCCTCAATTTGTTGTGCTGGCATGGTTCGATGAGGCTCCTGCCATTTTGTTAGTATATTCGTGTGCGGGGAAGTTTCCAACAGTTCTTTGTTATCTTACTTCTCTGCCCATTCCTGCGTTGAAATCAGCGAGGAAAAATTTTATATCATCTTTGGGGATCTTGGTCAGGACTGTTTCTAATGTCGCCCAGAACTTTTCTGTTGATCTGAGGTCGTTTTTGTTGTCACCATCGGTGGTGGCGTGTACGTTGATCGTGGTACATCGCTTGCTAGCCCAGTGTAGGCACATTGTCATTAGCATATAGGTTAGAATGGTGACTTCCCAGCAGAATATCGCTGCGTAGTCTGTTTGGAATTCTCCCATCTGTGGTGTAGCTGACATCAATGTTTCCTGTTTCCGCGGGGATTTCCTGAGTTTCATTGACGTAATCTTGAGGTCTGGGCATGACACCCTGAAATGGAACACTCTTGGCTACTCGTTTCTCTGTCTTGTTCTTGAAAATACGGTAGTTTCCATAATCCCCTGTGTTTTCATCTGTTATGAGTGTTTGCCGGCCGGTGTGGCCGAGCGGCTCTAAGCGCTTCAGTCTGGAACCGCGCGACCGGTACGGTCGCAGGTTCGAATCGTGCCTCGGGCATGGATGTGTGTGATGTTCTTAGGTTAGTTAGGTTTAAGTAGATCTAAGTTCTAAGGGACTGATAACCACAGATGTAAAGTCCCATAGTGCTCAGAGCCATCTTGTTACGAGTGTTTCCTGCAGAGCAAGTATAATTATCTTTTGTTCACCGAGCTCTAATGTTATGTTTGCAGTTTTCTTGGTTGGATCAGTGTGCTTCTATTGAAGGTTCCAAGAAATGTAGGAGTTGTGTGTGTAAGTTTGTCAGAAAAATTCGTGTTTCTCTGTTATCGTTTAAGTCCAGGATTCCCGAAAAACCGAGTTCTCGGTTGCGGTGTGTTGACGGGTGGTTTGGCTAGCACCTGGAGCATTGTTTTCATTCCTCGCAAGAGTCATAGTTGCTTGTAATCTCGTTGGTCCAGTTCTTAAGCTGGCAAATTAGAACCGAGGACTGTTAGTTCTTGGGGCATACATTCGGAGCCGCAACTCTGGGCGGACAGACGCAGACTAGAAAACCACCCATCCTGGTTAACAACCAGCCTGGATTTGATTTCTTTTTTGGCCCGACCTGAGTATTTATTTCCTCGAGCGCCCTGTATACAAATAGCAGCACACCCCGGTGTATAAATAAGCGGCCGGGGACTTTAATTTATAATACTACATGTATAGAATATAAACACTGTTGTTGCGTTGGTCACCAGCCGCAAACTGGTTTTGGGCAGACCTCCACGCTAGTCCAGTTGTATAAACTTTTTCTTGCTTACGTAACTATTCAAACCTACTTTTTCTCCATCTACAATGTTTACTCTCCACACCTCCCGCCATTAATAAAACAACTACACCATGAAGCTTCATTATGTCTCCCGTGAACTTAAGGGAAATAGTGCCACAAATATTTTTTTCCCTAATTCGATTCAGTACCTCTTCAATAGCTGTCTCACCTACCCATGTAACCTTCAGCATACTTCTGTAGAACTACATTTCAAAAGCGTCTGTTCTCTTCTTTCAGAATTGTTTATCTTCCGTATCAGGTTACACTCTGAACAAATGGTTCCAGAAAAAGATTTTCTAATACATCAATTTTTATTTGCATTACTTATAGCCCTCCTTGTCAGGAAAAAACTTTCGATACTGTTGCCAATATGTACCGGGTAATCCAAAAGTCAGTATAAATTTGAAAACTGAATAAATCACGGAATAATGTAGACAGAGAGGTACAAATTGACACACATGCTTGGAATGACATGGGGTTTTATTAGAACCAAAAAATACAAAAGTTCAAAAAATATCCGACAGATGGCACTTCATCTAATCAGAATAGCAATAATTAGCATAACAAAGTACGACAAAGCAAATATGATGTTCTTTACAGGAAATGCTGAATATGTCCACCATCATTTGTCAACAATGGCTGTAGTCGAGGAATAATGTTGTGAACAGCACTGTAAAGCATGTCCGGAGTTATGGTGAGGCATTGGCTTCGGATGTTGTCTTTCAGCATCCTTAAAGATGTTGGTCGATCACGATACACTTGCGACTTGAGGTAACCCCAAAGCCAATAATGGCACGGACTGAAGTCTGGGGACCTGGGAGGCCAAGCATGAAGAAAGTGGCGGCTGAGCACACGATCATCGCCAAACGAAGCGCGCAAGAGATCTTTCAAGCGTCTAGCAATATAGGGTTTTTTTTTTGTTTGGTTCTAATAAAACCCCATGTCATTCCAAGCATGTGTGTCAATTTTTACCTCTCTATCTACATTATTCCGTGGTTTATTAAGTTTTCAAATTTATACTGAGTTTTTGATCATCCGGTATTTCACATCCGCCTTATTTCTGCCATAGCCAGTTCTTGTGCTCTCCATCTTTTAGCATTTCATTCCCTCAGAACCAACTGATTTAATCAGCTTAAAGTCTATTACCTTCGTTTTACTTGTGCTGATAGTGTAATCTTCTTTCAAGACGTGGCAGATTCTGCTAGATTTTAAAGTCCTTTGTGATAAAATTACAATGTCATTGGCTAGCCTTAAAGATTTATTTCTTCTCCTTGCAATCAATTCTCCAAATTTTTCCATTGCTTCCTTTACTGCTTCCTTTGTGTTTGGAATGAATACCTTGGAGGAAAGCTACAGCACTGTATCACTCGTTCCTCAACTACTGCTGCCCTTTCTCATCCTTCAGCTCCTATAACAGCAGTCCGGTTTCTGTAAAAGTTGTAGACCACCCTCTGCTGTCTACATTATATCGCTGATAAATTCGTAACAGCGTATTGTGACCTACGCCCCTACATTCACTTGAAGAGCAGCAGTCCCACCACAGTCCCGTGAGGTAGTACCTCGTGTAACACTGTGCACTCGGGGACGCGTTTATCTTGGGACTGCTGGGAGACCAGATTCTCGGTAAAACCCTGAGAGTGCAGACGCGGCGTGCCGGGCCTGCTGCATTATGCAGCGCCAGCTCGGGGAAATTGCCGGCCGCCCTATGAAGCGTCCCAGCCACCACCTGGGCCGGCGCTCGCCCTTAATCTGTGCCCTAATCCCGGCGCCAGGACTGCTCCGCGATGCGAGTAGAATACCCTCGCTGGCGAGGGCGGTGACCTCTGGCATCGACACCCGTCCTTCAGACAATTGCTTCACAAGAGCTTTCGCTGCAAGTGAAAAACTGTGGCCACTGTTTTGCCACAAACAGATAGATAAATATACTTTGCCGTGCCACAGACGTATGGTGAGGAGATTTTACGTATGTAGAACACGTCGTAAAGACATAACATAACTGTTTTGGTAAGACAAAGATCGTTACGAATTAGCAAAATATTATGCGCTTTCGCCCGCGAAACGGTCTGTGTCAACGTTCAGACCACTCATACTGGATTACCGTTGCTGACCTACCACGAAAGTGTGGAAATTTGGCAATGCGTGAAGATTCATAACGAAATTCAGCTAAAAATCATTCAGTGTCACACTTAAGTCAATTCAATTATTGACTGAAGCGGAAAAAGTAGGCAGTAACAAGTATGAAATTCTACAAGATTTTCATATTGACATCCACAGGGCGCCAGTACAGAATAAAAGTAGCAATAAAAGGTATTGGGGGCCCGAGAATTTCTTAAAATTGCCTTACTGGTTGTCTATCTGCCTCCATCGATATTAAAACCGAAAACAACCCAGACCTCCCTTCCAGTGGCAAACACCTTTCACTACGCTAGCAGACAACCCAAGCAAACAGCCCTCTATTATTACCCCAAACATGAATAAGCCAGCAATTTCGCAATTACGAGGGCAGTTCAATAAGTAATGCAACACAATTTTTTTCTCGGCCAATTTCGGTTGAAAAAACCGGAAATTTCTTGTGGAATATTTTCAAACATTCCCGCTTCGTCTCGTATAGTTTCATTGACTTCCGACATGTGGCAGCGCTGTACGGATCTGTTAAAATGGCGTCTGTAACGGATGTGCGTTGCAAACAACAGGCAGTGATCGAGTTTCTTTTGGCGGAAAACCAGGGCATCTCAGATCTTCATAGGCGCTTGCAGAACGTCTACGGTGATCTGGCAGTGGACAAAAGCGCGGTGAGTCGTTGGGCAAAGCGTGTGTCATCATCGCTGGAAGGTCAAGCAAGACTGTCTGATCTCCCGCGTGCGGGCCTGCCGTGCACAGCTGTGACTCCTGCAATGGCGGAGCGTGCGAACACACTCGTTCGAGATGATCGACGGATCACCATCAAACAACTCAGTGCTCAACTTGACATCTCTGTTGGTAGCGCTGTCACAATTGTTCACCAGTTGGGATATTCAAAGGTTTGTTCCCACTGGGTCCCTCGTTGTCTAACCGAACACCATAAAGAGCAAAGGAGAACCATCTGTGCGGAATTGCTTGCTCGTCATGTGGCTGAGGGTGACAATTTCTTGTCAAAGATTGTTACAGGCGATGAAACATGGGTTCATCACTTCGAACCTGAAACAAAACGGCAATCAATGGAGTGGCGCCACACCCACTCCCCTACCAAGAAAAAGTTTAAAGCCATACCCTCAGCCGGTAAAGTCATGGTTACAGTCTTCTGGGACGCTGAAGGGGTTATTCTGTTCGATGTCCTTCCCCATGGTCAAACGATCAGCTCTGAAGTGTATTGTGCTACTCTTCAGAAATTGAAGAACCGACTTCAGCGTGTTCGTAGGCACAAAAATCCGAACGAACTTCTCCTTCTTCATGACAACGCAAGACCTCACACAAGTCTTCGCACCCGAGAGGAGCTCACAAAACTTCGGTGGACTGTTTTTCCTCATGCACCCTACAGCCCCGATCTCGCACCGTCGGATTTCCAAATGTTTGGCCCAATGAAGGACGCAATCCGTGGGAGGCACTAAGCGGATGATGAAGAAGTTATTGATGCAGTACGACGTTGGCTCCGACGTCGACCAGTGGAATGGTACCGTGCAGGCATACGGGCCCTCATTTCAAGGTGGCGTAAGGCCGTAGCATTGAATGGAGATTACGTTGAAAAATAGTGTTGTGTAGCTAAAAGATTGGGGAATAACCTGGTGTATTTCAATGCTGAATAAAACAACCCCTGTTTCAGAAAAAAAATGTGTTGCATTACTTATTGAACTGCCTTCGTATAATGGCAAAATGATCTGTAGTGTCTGTTGCATAGAGCTTTCTGGACTCAAAAATATGAATTTTCTACCTTTTTCTGCGCTTATGCGACAGTCATTCGGGGAGTATATCGAAATAACAAAATACTGTTATTAGCAAGTAAATTTAGTAGGATACTTGTGCACCACCCCTGGAAATAAACGGCGACATAGCTGCCAAACGTATTCTGCAATGTTTCGAATTCTCCATTATACTCGCCACAGCCAGAAAACGTTCACTAGCCGAAGTGTTTCTTAAGCTAGCTAGCAATGGAAATGATCACACTTCTAAAACGCGGTGGCATTAATACTGAGATCTTAAATACCACGTGTATAGCCAAATGGACTTTATTTGCATTCCTGTGAACGTGATTTGGATCGAAAGCGTAGCTACGATTAATATGCTGATGTATTGACTGTAACTAGAACATTTGAATAAAGAGTAGGGGGAATTATTTATGCGACCCTCATCTTCAGTAACTGTCGTAGCTATTTTCGTTGTTACGATTTCGTCACCTAAGTCGGTAAAAATGGAACCCTGCTAGTCTCACTTTCTTGACCGCCTATGTGTCTACCCAACCCTTAAAACCCGTTTACCTCGAGTACGGGTCCCTTCGTGGTGTAAAAAAGTGAGCTTCTATGGCAACGCAATTTAAAGATACGGCCGTTTATGTAAAGAAAATTTACGCGAAAGGTAAAAAAATGGCTCTAAGAACAATGCGACCAAACTGCTTAGGTCATCAGCCCCCTAGACGTAGAACTACTTAAACCTGCCTAACCTAAGGACATCACACACATCCATGCCCAATGTAGGATTCCAACCTGCGACTGAAGCAGCCGCGAGGTTCGTGACTGAAGCGCCTAGAACCGCACGGCCACCACACCCGGCGAAACCCTTTTCACCTCGTATATAATGATAATATATACTGTCTAGTGAGTATAAACTGTGTTCGCCAGCAACTCAGATCGTTTGATCACGGAACTTTTGCGAAGCTACATTCAAATTTTGTTCGAAGTCGACTGCAGTATCCACTTATAAACATCCTAGGAGCGTCGTATGCGATATCCACTCCTGAAGATGCTGGCAGATACTGCAGTACCACATCAAGTAGTAATTAATTTATTGTTATTGGTCCATGCATGACACTTTATTTCAGCATCAATTTAACGCACCTAGGTGTTCTCTATGGCTGAAAATAATGAACAAAAAATATATTAAGAGCAAAAAACTTCGATGTTCAAATCAAATGTAACTCACATGTAGCATATTACAACATAACTTCATTGTTACACCTACATAACTACATCTACAGGATTTCTTTGCAGTTCAGACTTACGTGCCTGGTAAAGGGTTCATCGAACCACCTTCGGACTATTTCTCTACCGTCCCACTCTCTAACAGCGTACAGGAAAAAGGACCACTTAAATCTTTTCTTACAAGCCCTGAATTACATTACTACTATGGTCATTTCTTCCTGTGTACGTTCGCGAGCAAATAACGTTTTATCACTCAGAACATATGCTGGTGATTGAAATTTCGTGCAAATATCTCGCGGCAACGAAAAACGTGAAAGGTCTCTGTTGGATTCCTTTCACGTTAATTTCTTAAATCTGTTGTCATTTACGGCATAAATTCCTTTTCTAAATTTACTGTGGTGTTTCTGACTATCTGGGAGGAGACTGAGCAGTTTATATGTAATTCATGTCACACAGCCTCATACGGAACCTACATCCGCTTTCTTTTATACAGTGTATATGATAAGATACTGTCATCCTCCTTCCCTTCTGTGCGAAAGGATGAATGATCATATGTATTTCTAGTTGCATTTTTGATGGTAGCAGACAAGCCTGTCTGCTAGAGAACAGTAGGACCAACGTCGGAACAGGTAGCTACGCTTTCTAAAAGCAGAGAGGTTTCTATTCTTAGTATGGTCCTGTCCGTCCCTTGTCATGTTGGTATAGGAAGCTGCCTCTCTGGTCACTTCCGTTTGTATCTGTGAGGTACCCTCAGGAAGGGACCACGGCAGTCTGTCTGCGGCGAGCGTCTGAAGTGGTAAGATCTCCGGCTAAGCGCGTGTCTGCTAAGTCCGTAGGACAATGGATTTCTTAAGTTCAGCCTAACTGAAAATCTAATCACCTTTATTTCACGTTTAGCTCTAAAATATCTCATGTTATCTTAAATTGCAACGCAGTGTGATTCGAGTGTAAATTTCAGAATATCTTCCGGTAGTTGCCTTGTCACTACTTTGTGAGTAAAGTGGAACCACGTGCTGATCAGTAACTCCAACTAAGATCATCAGTCTTAAGTGCGAATGTGCGTGAGATTATAACGTCTCGTCTTGACAATATTTTTCAATATAGCAACTTTTCTTTATGTTCAACCCACGTGGGGTGTGCTTTGTGAGACCAGTACCATGTGCTTATACAATTGTTTGACCCATCAGGTTAATAGTAAGACGATAGTAAACAGTTAGAGGTTTTTCTTTTGTAAATTGCGTTTCGATGTAATTTATTTTAATTATCAAAATTATTGTGGAGTTGCACTCTTTGTGTAAACCAAGTTGACCACGTGAAGCATGTGGTGTAAGCATCAGAGTAGCCCTCAGCTATTCTTTTCGGGAAGATTTCACAGAGAGTTAGTATGAATTTAGTACACCAGTGTGTGGTAATTTCATGACGGACAGGATTGAGCTACGAACGTAACTTCTTTGGGTGAAGATTGAATCGGTTGGTTGTGGTTAATTTCCTCTTGAATATGTTTCAACGTTCTTCGTGTGTTATTTTATGAATGCAGTGTTGTATGTAGTCTCCCAATCTTGGCTCCCTATTTGATGTGTTCCGTAAGATTACAAACTCACATTTTTGCAATCCTAAATAAGGCACCAGTTTAGTTATGAATCAAGTTTGATATGCTGAAATTTTAACGGAACAATCATCAATGTTAAAATAAATGTCCAAATGTAAACTGATTTATTTCTTTTTATTTAAATTATCCTTTTATATATATATCATCGGTTATCGTAAGATGAGTACTAAAAGATTATAATTAATGTTAGTCTGGTTGGGAATTTGGTAAGCTAGACTGGATACCTGGTGAAACAGTTGCGCAGTAATGCAAGGTTAACTTCCTCAGATAGCTCATAGCTTTTAACCCACTTTTATGGTCTTGAATATCAGCACCACTTACACCACAAATTAATGCAACAACATTACAAACGCTGTTGTTTTTATAAATGTCACCCCAACTCGCTTATCAAATCTGGGACTCTCTCTCCCCTGTTTCGTGACATTACAAATGGTGCTACCGTTCCTTGGACGTTTTTGGCGTCCACCGTCAATCACGTCTGTCACGGATTCCATACCACGCGGGAATATTATAGCAGTGGACGGACAGACGTAGTGAAGGCAGTGCTTTCACTAGACCTGTTGCGTATTCTTAGCGTGCGGCCTATAAAACGCAGTCTTTCGTTTGCCTTCCCCACAAAAGTAAGTTTGCGATCGTTCCAGTTTAAGTTTTATTGGGTACTGAGATGAATAGGCAGTATTTCGACTTGCGTTTTGTCATGTAACCGAAAGTTAATTATTGTTATTGGACGCAGCTTTTGTGTTTAATGTATTCCTCATTCAACAGAGTATACTCCTCGTACACCACACGTAACTGTTTCAAAGTATTAAATTGTTACTGATGTCACCAAGTTGCAGTGGTCATCTAAACTTGCCGTGTTGAAACAAAGGAAAATATTATAGCGAAATATGGCAACTAAGAAGCCGACTAACCAAATAAACAAACATTTCCGGTTCAAGTCGTTGCAATAGTTCTACTACACAGTAACGTAAATTAGGAGCAAAGTCCATTAGTAGATCGTTATCAGGAAAACCAGCCCTCATAATGCAAACTGCCACTACTAGATCGAAAGTTTCCAAACGTATCAATGAGTAGTCGAGGAAAGTGGACGCATTCTGTCTACTGAATCGCAAAGTACGCCACTTACGAGGGGACCCGATGTTGCTGAAGCTTCGCTCAGTGAAAGAGGGGACACGTGTCTCGGCTTATCTGCAAACACTCGACCGCGTCTGAGAAAACTACGGTCAAAGTTTTCAATGCGCTGTTGCTATAGTGTAGATACCTTTTAGCAGCTGAGCCACCGCTTCAATTGAATCCTTACACGCTGAAAGGTCTTGTTTCTTTCGGTTCTAATCTCTATGGAGGCAGCTAAACTATCAGTAAAGCAATTTTAAGAAATTCTCGCGCCTCCAATACGTTTTATTGCTACTTTTATTCTGTACCAGCGCCCTGTGGATGTCAATATGAAACTCTTGTAGAATTTAATACTTGTTACCGCCTACTTTTTCCGCTTCAGTCAATAATTGAATTGACTTAACTGTGACACTGAATGATTTTTTAGCTGAGTTTCGTTATGAATCTTCACGCATTGCTAAACTTCCACACTTTCATGGTAAGTCAGCAACGGTAATCCAGTATGACTGGCCTGAACGTTGACACAGGCCGTTTCACGGCCGAAAGCGCATAATATTTTGCTAATTCGTAACGATCTGGGGTACTTTGCCTTGCTAAAACAGTTATGTTATCTCGATAAGCGAAATAAATTTTTATTAGTAAAATTCATACCACGTACCGTTTCTTCTTTCATTTATATCTTATATTTACGTGTTGTGTTTAACACACTAATCAGCATTAATACAGTCTTACAAATGATTGGAAACAGTCTGACAAAGTTTGGATAGTTTTTCAATTTCACGCCTGTGCGTAGTATGTTGGCAGCACTTTGTCGCCTTGCCTGTTATGCTGCGTAGCAGACTTTAAAGCTATGCGGATCAGCATAACGACAAGGCGAGGGCTCTCGCTCGTTTTGTCCATGACAGTACGTGTACACCATAACTACCCTATGACGCTAATATTTGGGTTTACACTCGTCTGATATGAGACGTTCCCGGGGGGCGTCCACTGGGGTCCGAACCGCACAATAACCCTGGGTTCGGCGTGGGGCGGCGGTGGGGTGGGTGGACTGTTGTGGCCTGTTGAGGGGTTGTGAACCACTGAGGGCTACGGCGGGACGAATCCTCTCCGTCGTTTCTAGGTCCTCAGTTTAAGTACATAATACAAAACAAACAAGCACAGAGTCGGTAATTCTACAGTACTTACCAAATATCTGTTTGATTATTATGCATGTCATGTTTTGGATTGCCAGGCAGTGAAGAACTAGACCGATATTTCCATTGAGCACGCAGACGTGAAATGAGGGTTTCTCCATCATATATCTGTTGAGCAGGTTGCCTGATAAGCCACAACTTCCTTCACCACTAAACCACAGGAGGATGAGGTTGTGGCCAATATTTTAACTTTCTCGTATTGCGTGGAATGGCCGGTGAAAATGCGATGTTCAGCCGGTGCAGATTTTCTGGGCTGCACTAGGTGAGCGTATCGCAGGCGCCCAATGCAACGTTCTTTTGCAGTGCGTCTCGTTTTAAGTCTTCATTGCCTGGCATCCCAACATACGCCATTCATAACAACCAACCAAATATTTCGTAAGCCTAGTGGATGCTCTTGTTTTCTTTTACTCTTAGAAGCATGAAATTTTATCTATGGCAGACGCTCTGGTTACTATCAGTGTTATCTCTGTGAAACCTGAGTTTCTCCCGGCATATACATTGTCCATATAACTTACGGTAACGCAGCCAGGCTGCATTCCTGTAACTTATTTGAACAGTTTTATCTCTGACGCATGCGGGCTTCGCGTTTCATTCGTAAGTGGACCCGTTCAACAGATATTTACTTTTATGTTCATGAATTTCAGCTGCGCTGCTTACTTTTCCTATAGTGGTTTCATCTCTGTAATTTGCCTTTAGATTTAGTGTCTATCCAACTCGAAAAGCTCTCTGGGTGAACGCAGAGAACGAGAGACTGGAAACCGACCAAAGGCAGCAAAATATGTACTTTGCATTTTCGGGAAGAGCACGTAGATCGAACATTACTTTCATCATTCTGTATTAAGGAAAATGTTGGATTACGAAAGCAGCCTTTTCACATCACATACTTCGCTTCTTGCATATTCTAAAAGTGTAATAAAAAGGAAGCTACATTAACGAGGCCAAATGCGTCATATCACTGGGTCAAATATGCATTCAAGACCATAGAAACGTCTGAAAAATGCCTACCTGACTCTATGATATTTACAATAGCACTCAAATATTTTCTGTTTAAAACAGCTGGTGCATCAATAAGACACAAATCACGAACAAGAAACAATTGTACCCAAAGACTGGAAAGTTTCACAGGTCTCGCCAATATTCAAGAAAGGTAGTAGGAGTAATTCACTAAATTAAAGGCCCATATTATAAACGTCGATATGCAGCAGGGTTTTGGAACATCTATTGTGTTATAACGTTATGAATTACCCCGAAAAAATCGGTCTATTGACACACAGTCAACGAGAATTTAGAAAACATCGTTCTTGTGAGACGCAATTAGCTCTTTACGCGCATGAAGTGTTGAGTGCTATTGACAAGGGATCTCAAATTGATTCCGTATATCTGGATTTTCGGAAGGCTTTTAACACTGTACCACACAAGTGGGCTGTAGTTAAATTGCGTGCTCATGGAATATCATCTCAGTTATGGGACTGGATTCATGATTCCCTGTCAGAGAGGTCACAGTTAGTAGTAACTAAGGGAAAGTCATCGAGAAAACAGAAAAGGTTTCTGGCGTTCCCCAAGGTTAGCAAAAATTTCGAAAAGTTCTTAAACAATTTACTTCAAATGTTTATGTTACTCTAACAATCATTTGGCAGACAAAGTCAGTATATTTTAATATATTTGTGTTATTACATATCCATAAATACACACATCAAAAGAAGTTTTACATCACCCTGGTTCCCAGAACTCCTGAAGATAGAGGTTGCTGTAAATATTGTATCACAGACACAGTCCGTTTGACTGTTCACAGATGTCACTAAACCCGCCTAAAGACGTAAAACAACCATGCATGAGCAGCGGCTATTACACGAAGGGGATCCGACAGCCGATCAGTACCAGTCATTCCACCATGAAGCAAGTACACGACTCGTATTTTCCGTAGTTCAACCATGCCTAGACGGTCAATGCCGCGGTTCGATCGCGTCCGCATTGTTACTTTGTGCCAGGAAGGGCTCGCAACAAGGAAAGTGCCCAGGCGTCTCGGAGTGAACCAAAGCGATGTTGTTCGGACAGGAACTGTCGATGACATGCCTCGCTCAGGCCGCCCAAGGGCTACTACTGCAGTGGATGACCGCTACCTACGGATTATGGCTCGGAGGAACACTGACAGCAACGCCACCATATTGAATAATGTTTTCCGTGCAGTCACAGGACGTCGTGTTACGACTCAAACTGTGCCGAGGTCCATCTTTACAACAACGAAACTATGCAGTGCAGTGCAGATGGGGCCCAACAACATGCCCAACGGACCCCTCGGGATTGCCATCACGTTCTCTTCACCGATGAGTGTCTCATATGCCTTCAACCAGACAATCGTCGGATACGTGCTTGGAGGCAACCAGGTCAGGCTGTATGCCTTAGACACACTGTATAGCGAATGCAGCAAGGTGGAGGTTCCCTGGTGTTTTGGGGTGGCATTATGTGGTGCCGTCTTACGTCGCTGGTTATCATCGAAGGCGCCGTAAGGCTGTACGATACTGAGTGCCACCCTCCGACCGATAGTGCAACCCTATCGGCAGCATATTGGCGAGGCATTCTTCTTCATGGACGACTATTCGCGCCCCCATCGTGCACATCTGGTGAATGACGTCCTTCAGGATAACGATATCGCTCAAGTAGAGTGGCCAGCGCGTTCTCCAGACATGAACCCTATCGAACATTCCTGGGATGATTCAAAAGGGCTGTTTATGGACGACGTGATCCACCAACTACTCTGAGGAATCTACGCTGATTCGCCGTTGAGGATTGGGACAATCTGGACCAACAGTTCAAATGGCTCTGAGCACTATGGGACTTAACTGCTGAGGTCATTAGTCCCCTAGAACTTAGAACTAGTTAAACCTAACTAACCTAAGGACATCACAAACATCCATGCCCGAGGCAGGATTCGAACCTGCGACCGTAGCGGTCTTGCGGTTCCAGACTGCAGCGCCTTTAACCGCACGGCCACTTCGGCCGGCTGGACCAACAGTGATAATTAATTTAAACCCTCAGTTGCCGACAGGTATTGTTGATACACGTCGATGGGGACACCTGAAAATGTGTGCCCCGACCGGGACTGTCCCCATCGAGGTATATCAACAACACCGTCCATAAACAGCCCTTTTGAATCCATCCCGGCAGCTGAGGGTTTCAGTTAATTATCATTTATTCTAGAGTAGCTGCACGGTTATCAATGGTATCTGTTCTTTCGAGAACAGTTAAACAGTTACTATCTTCATATATTTGAACTTGTGTATAGTCTGCTACGACGAATACAGGCATCCATCAGTGCAAGAGGACGTGCTACTGGGTATTAGAGGTACCACCATCTCTGAAGGTCTCGCTGTATGGTGGTACAACATGCACTGTGTGGTTTTCATGAGCAATAACAAGGGCGGAAAAGATGTTCATGTTGAGCTATATTCCAATTTTCTATACAGGTTCCGGAACTCTTGGAACAGAGGTGATGAAAAACTTTTTTTGATGTATTGCAAAAAATTTTGTATGTAGGTATATATGTTTGTTCCACAGCTCCTCCTATACGACTGTACAAAAATAACTTATGTCTCTGGAAAGAATTGGTGTGGTGGCATAACCCCGCCACCTGTCAAAGCTTTCCTTCATTGGGGGGGGGGGGGGGGGGGGGGGGAGGGGGGTGTTGAAAAGAAAGAAGTGCAGCCACTACGCGCTAATGTCCTCCAGACTTTATTCATTCATTATTTGAGGATGACTTGTAGCTAACTTAACATATAATATAAACAGCCGGCCGGGGTGGCCGAGCGGTTCTAGGCGCTACAGTCTGGAACCGCGCTATCGCTACGGTCGCAGGTTCGAATACTGCCTCGGGCATGGATGTGTGTGATGTCCTTAGATTAGTTAGGTTTAAGTAGTTCTAAGTTCTAGGGGACTGATGACCTCAGATGTTAAGTCCCATAGTGCTTACAGCCATTTGAACCATTTTTGTGTGACATGTAAACTAGTATTCCCAGGTCCTTTTTCAGTCTTCTGCAGGATTTCCTAGACTTCTCACCACAAATAATTCATGTTACACCTAAGGGGCGGTGAAATGAAAATTAGACAGCTGGAAAACACTAAGTAAGCTGTTTATTATTTCAAAAGTAATCGCGCTTGCCTGCGGAACCACAACTGTATCCAGGCGTGCTGCTCTTCGTCCGAAGCAAATCGACGGCCACGAATGTTTTTCTACAGGGATTCAAAAATATGGAAATCACATGGGGAGAGATCTGGACTGCATAGAGGATGTGTAAGGGCTATCCAGAAAAACTTTTGCAGCACAGTCGTAATAGTCTTGACAACTGGTGGGCAGACATTATCTTGCAACAAGGTGATGCCGTCCGTAAACAGCCCTGCATGTTTTGAACGTGATGGCGAGCTTCAATGTTTGCAATTTCCTCTATACACCCTTCCCGATCTCCCCCACTCTGAATTCCATATTATTGAATCCCTGGAGGAATAATTCGTGGACGTCGATTTACTTCTGACGAAGAGATGCAATCATGGTTACGTATGCAAACGCAAACATTTTTTCATTGAAGGCAATGACTGTCTTGTCTCACAGTGGGATAAATATATGAACAGCAATGGCGACTAATTTTGAAATAATAAACGGTTTACTTACTTTCCTTCATCTGTCTCGTTTTATTTGACTGCCTCTTATACCCTTTTGGACTCGGTAATCTTCAGTTTGTTTTAATGAGTAATTCGAAACAATAATAATCTCATATGAGTATGAATGTGTCATGTGTATGAATGACCCGCCAGCAGCGTACAGTGTTCGTTACCAGATACTTTGCCAGCTCAACGAATAGAGTAATTAATTGTCTTAATGCTTTCTCAATCCCGTATTATGTTTCTTGCTTTTTTCTGATCCTTTATCTGTTAGTTTCTCAGCCTAAATATAGATAACCGTTGCTGACACACAACATCACTGTTTGACATCTCTTTCAGTGCTTCTCTCATCTTCGTCATCGCCCATTGTTCTGCCACTACTAATCAGCCAGTGGGTCTACAACAGTCACCACTGGACTCGTGACGAAGTTTGAGATCCCAAAAACTGTAAAGCAGGTCCACCGATTTCCCGGTCAAGACGGAGGAGGGAATGAAAAATTCAGTGTCTGCTTCAGAATAGCAGACGTGAGAAGAAGAAAAGGAGGTGCTGAAATAATTTAAGTGAAGCCGTGATTTGTGAATAAATAATGTAGGATGGAACGTGACACCTGTCTCACAGTTCCGGTGGATGGGGGAAGGGGAGGGGGGGGGGGGAAGACGTTACTTCTTTATGCAGAGGCGGTACTGTCACTGACGACGGAAATATTAAAATCCGGTTTGTAACACAAGGGATAAGCCTTTTGATCCCGTCTGTAAAATATTGTTGGGCGTAGGACAGAAATACTTAAGTTGTTTTCCGGCATGTGAAGATAAACAATCTGTGAATGTTAAAACTTATGATTTCCAATAAATAACCTTTTATTACTCAAGATAGCAAAAATAATTTATAATCGTTAGTAACATTGATGACAATGTGTCACCTATCGGCCTGGTGATTAGACACATTGGTGTTTGTCACACCTGTTATGTAGTGTCTCTGCATAAACTTTGTCACACTGACAGTTTGTGTCACACTACTCTCTCTCTCTCTCTCTCATGTCCAATTTTCTGTGAAATATTCGGCAGTTCTTAAGGGATACTTTTAGAGTATTTTGAAATCAGAGGCCAGTAGTCTCCGGTGGCTCGTAACAGAATAGCAATTTAATTATGGTGCTTTTTCTAATGGACACAAACAGTCTCGACAGCAAAAACATTCATTACAATGTCAATCAGTTTCGAACAGTTTTCGACCATCTTCAGACCCTCATACCAAGATGATAGGCAGTGACGGTAAATAGAGCGGGTGTTGTAACTCCACGACTATCAACTGCAGCTTACGTTCATGGCGTTAGAACACCCGTCGAATTCACCGCCACTGCTTTCCATTGTTGTATGAGGGTCTGAGGAGCGGATCGACGTGGGGATAACCTCATGAAGCCATGGACCCTGCCCGTCAGCATGGGACAGTTTAAGTCGGTGGAGGCTCTGTTAATGTGTGGGGCGTGTGCAGTGGGCGTGATATGGGCCCTCTGATACGTATAGATACGACTCTGACAGCTAACACGTACGTAAGCATTCTGTCTGATCACCTGCATTCATTCATGTAAACTGGGCTATTCCAGCAGGACAATGCGACACACCACTTTTCCAGAATTGCAACAGAGTGGCTCCAGGAACACTCTTCCACTGGCCACCAAACTGCCCAGAGGTGAACATTATTGAGCATATCTGGGATGCCTTGCAACGTGCTGTTCAGAAGAGATCTACACCCCTGCGTACTCTTACGGATTTATGGATAGCCCTGCAAGATTCATGGTGTCAGTTACCTCCAGCACTATTTCATACATTAGTAGAGTCCATGACGCGTGTTGTGGCACTTCTGCATGCTCGAGGGGGCTACACGATATTAGGCAACTGTACCACTTTCTTTGACTCTTCACTTTATATCTGGTGTTAATAGCAAATTTGACGTTTGGGGATCCTAATTTTAATGGTGACTGCAGTCAGTGGTAGCACCGGTTCCCGTCAGATCACCGAAGTTAAGCGCCGTCGGGCTGGGCTTGCACTTGGATGGGTGACCGTCCAGTTTGCCGAGCGCTGTTGGCAAGCAGGGTTCGCTCAGCCCTTGTGAGGCAAACTGAGGAGCTACTTGACTCGCAAACTGACGTATGGACGGCCAGGAGAGCGGTTGCTGACCACATGCTCCTCTTCATTCGCGTCCAGTGACGCCTGTGGGCTGAATATGACTCGGCTGCCGGTCGGTACCGTTTGGCCTTCACGGCCTGTTCGGGCGAAGTTGTTTCATTTACATAATGGTCGTTGATAAAAACAACAGCATTCTGGTTCCTTGCTGTGAGAAAATGTATACACATTCTAGTTTAATGTGATGGACACTCGTATTTTAATGTAAACAGAACATAATACCATTTTCGCCATAATGCAGAAGAGAGCTGTTCAAATCAATTACGTGGACATTTTCAGACATCTTCTGTTTCTTTAACTAGTCGACCAATATTGGGACATAATATTTCAGGTGCTTGTAATCGAAAATTGCATGTTAGGCTATGATCTGAGAAGGTTTTTCAGGATTTGGGCTTTGCTAAGTTCACATCAGAAAAGAATTATTAGATCACATACGCCGATCAGAACATACATAATACTTATGCGGTAGGTGAACATAACCTCGGAAATGTTGTTTGGGGAACAGTCTTTTAAAAATCAGTCAGGTCTTGCGCGCCTTTATATTCGTCTTTCAACAAATTGTAACACTGTAAATTTAACAGTTCGGTTTCGTACCTGTTGAAACTATTTTGACAACCACTGAATACTGTGTTGCCAATAGCTGAAACGTAGGAGACAATGCTTCTACACTGTGAAACTTGGACTCAAAATAGTTACGAAACTTTTGTATAATTTGCTAACATCCTTCAGACAGATTCGTATCCTGAGTACGCACGTGAGATAACTTTCGAAAACGCACAGTGTTTCCAGTAATAATGAGGCCCTCGCTTGGAGTGAGGTATTTAAATCGCTCAGCCGGCCGCGGTGGTCTCGCGGTTCTAGGCGCGCAGTCCGGAACCGCGCGACTGCTACGGTCGAGGTTCGAATCCTGCCTCGGGCATGTGTGTGTGTGATGTCCTTAGGTTAGTTAGGTTTAAGTAGTTCTAAGTTCTAGGGGACTGATGACCACAGCTGTTAAGTCCCATAGTGCTCAGAGCCATTTGAACCATAAATCGCTCAAGTGACTTGTTGAATCAGTAAGGAAAGCGAAGTCACAATTCCAGGTATTTTTCCTGAAACTGAGGAACAGGCGGATTTTCCTTAGTCGTGGATAGTGTTATTTTGTGTCGTAACTTAAAGAACCAATCTAACATGTTCCCTGCCCAACCAGCACAAATTACGATGATAATTGAGATCACCATACTGACTGTCACATTCTTCAAGAAAAATTTTGAACTGTTTGTGGAAGGTCTCTTGACCATATGGAATTTGTAACCTATACCACGGTTTCCGTAACACTTTAACTTTAATATACTTGGCGCAAAGATTCCCTTGATGAAGAATCCAGTGGACTACAGTGAGATCATTTGTTGGACCAGGAACGCCTTTCATATGTTCTTCTTATCCGTCTTATTAATGCAACATTAACTCCAACCCTAGGCGGAGCGTAATGTGTTGCGACTGAAACGCGCTTATTCTAACCCAGGCCAGCGTATTCAACTATTCTTTAAACATCTTTGAAAATAGTCACAAGTGTGGTGATGACCTTAAGGAGAACTAAACCCAACAATTCCGCTGTGATGTTCAACGTGTCATCGACGCTCCTATTAAAATAGCTAACTGCGCAGTATCTGCAAAGTCACCACTCTCATCGACAGCTAAGGAATAATGTATACACACTAACGTGCCATAATACCTAGTTTCTTTTGGACATCTGCACCCATTTCCTGAATACGTCGTGTAACACTCTTAGGAGACAAACTTAGTCTTTCAAAGTCTTCTATCAAATGTGGACACATTTCTTCAGCGGCCGTCACATTCAGTGTTTTCGTGATGTCTCCTGCAGTCCTCCACGTCAGCATGTTCCTTTAATTCTGATATTATTGTGGTACGTTCTTCTGCTTGATATATCTGATGTTCATTTGCATGGTACATGGAATAATGGCATTGTAAATTACATTTCTTAACACTTCGTACCACCAACATCAATTTTCCACCAACAGATAATGACATCGTAAATTACATTTCTTAATACTTCGTATCACCAACATAAATTTTCCATCTACAGAAAATCCACAGAGCAATGTTATCCATAGCTCATCCAATCACCCAACAGTGGATAAATGTGCCAGTTTCACACACGTACTCCACAGGATAAACAGAACACCTATTATACCAGAAAACTACTCACAATAACTAAATACAATCAATCACATTGCGGTTAAAAAGACTACAAAACAGACATCATAAACAAACTCAACAACAATGTAAAAATGTAACATAAAAATAACAGCAACCCACTCGAGAGCACAACGAAAGGATCTGAAAACCCAGAGGCAGAACACTCAGACAACACAACGGATCACAGCACATCAGGAAAAAGAGACAGATGGTACACACTAACATACAATAACAAAATATCACATACAGTTGGAAACCTCCTGAAGACGCAAGGGATCCCGGTGACATTCAGAACAAACAACTCAGTTTAAAAAAAGCTAAGACCAGACAAAAGAACCCCAGACATACTCAGCAATGCTCGTCAGGCCCAATACATAGGAAAAACAGTCAGAAATTTCCGAACGAGGTACACAGAGCACATGAGAGCTCTAAAGAGTGACAGCACACATTCAACTTTCGCACAACATCTAATGAACAAAAACTATAAACAACTAATATAGAAAGCAATCTACACATCCTGAAATGCAGCAACAGTCTATACCGACAACTAACAATAGAAGAAAATTATTACATACAAACGGCTATAGTGGAAGGGAAAACGTAATAAACGATAACATAACACTTTGCAACAACACACAGTTTACCGCTCGCAGAGAACTTGTAGGACATAGAACAGAAAGCACACACACACACACACACACACACACACACACACACACACACACAAAAGAACTACTTCCCGATCACACAGAGAGACATACGAGTAAGTAAGGAACAGAAGTCGTGAGAACTCCCGTTACAGTTTTCATAGCCTTCTCGCAACATGCGATACATTTCTCGCGACACTCGCGAACATCAAGATGGTGTAATGTTTTGGATCATAAACAAAGTGCGGAAGTTTTGCTTTTCTGTGGATGAAATTAACTGCATGCCTTCCAACGAACGTGAGTACATGACAAACTAAGTAACAGCCCAGTACACACCTAAACTGTATCCACAACACTACTGCAATCCCAACTGTATAACGTTAACATACGAAAGTTCACGTTTTAGTATTTGTGTACTAACAATCCGATCACACAGTTGCAAACGACATGATGTATGCCAGGGAAAACGGGAATAGAAGAAGCACAGAAAATGTTCCGTAAACAGCAACAACAATTCTTAAAAACATGCTGTAACATACAACAGATAAGGTAGTAAGAAATTATTCACAGATAACTATATTCAAAAAACAAACAGTAAAAATATATAAAAATGTGTTACAGTATTTGTAGAACTACGCTGTTTTGTGCATGTGTTCGATTTAAAGAACCCACTGATGATGGCGATATTTGTCGCTGAAACTAGCTTGAAGAATAAATAAGTAAACAAATAACAAAAACTGCTTTGCATCAGGGCGGACTCACAATTCCCATATTGTTGTACTTCGTACTTCTTTGTTACATACTAAACACTTTGCAACTTCCCGTACAGACAGAAAAACTGGCTCCATCGTTTTACTTGCGCTCGCTATGTTATTGTCTTCGACAGCGCTACAGACGACTGGACCGTCCATTTCTACACTCACAACGCTGTTTCTCTAGGTAGCACTGCAGTACACAGCTCTCGCCTGACGGCGCACGTTCCGACACGTCACACCACCTGAAGCTGTCCTCTGATGTGGTTACTGCATTCTACTGAAAACAAATAATGTTGGAGATATTTGGGGCACTAGGAGCGTAGCAAGTAGCTGCAAAGCAGACTGGCAAATTTACAACGTAGGCATTTATTATCAGTATTTAAAGACATAATAGAAATCCACGTGAGTGTAACAGAATCAGAGGAAGGGTTCGGAGACAGTGAATGTATCAGAGTGGCAATGCATCCCGTCATAAAGGAGCATTTGTGATGCAGTAGACTGTGGACATAAACATTCCTAAAATTGACGGGCCTGCCCAGAGTCGCGGTTTAAACCCAATAGAGCTCCTCTGGGCTGAGTCAGGACATCCACAATGCCTCCATACCGCAGCGTCCGACATCGCTACCTTTTGTAGTGTTGGCCCTTCAGAAAAAATAGGCTGGCATTCCTCCACAGACATTAAGAAACCACGATGAAAGTGTACCCAGAATAGTTCACCCCTCATAAAGGCGGGCTGACACATGCCATAGTAATGTTCTCTAATAGGTGCCAGCATACTTTTGATCAGATAGTGTAGGTCAAGGTGAAATTTGTGTGTGACGGAAGAATGTGACAGATCATGAAAAGAGAAGAGATTAGTTCCCTGCACATCACTGACGAAAGGCAATTTTCCAAATATTGTTTGCACGTGGTTGTTGTGGGTACTTACTCTGATATTTTTCTGGCTGCTACATCTACATCTACGTATATGGGTAAATAGCCATCACGACATTGCATAGTGGCCGAGGTTAAGTAGTTTTTAAGTCTCTGGATTTGTATTTCGAAGGAGTTCTTTTCTGATTCCTGTCCAGCCATCCATACTTAGGTGGCCGGCAGGAGTGGCCGAGCGGTTCTAGGCGCTTCAGTCTGGAACCGCGCGACTGCTACGGTCGCAGGTTCGAATCCTGCCTCGGGCATGGATGTGTGTCATGTCCTTAGGTTAGTTAGGCTTAAGTAGTCCTAAGTTCTAGGGGACTGATGACCACAGATGTTAAGTCCCATAGTGCTCAGAGCCATTTCAACCATACTTAGGTCTTCTTTGGTCACAACAAATAGCTTAAGGTGAATTCAAAATGGTTCAAATGGTTCTAAGCACTATGAGACATCTGAGGTCATCAGTCCCCGAGACTCAGAACTACGTAAACCTAACTAACATAAGGACGTCACACACATCAACGCCCGAGGCAGGAGTCGAACCTGCGACCGTAGCTGCCGCGTGGTTCCGGACTGAAGCGCCTAGAACCGCTCGGCCACAGCGGCCGGCAAGGTGAATTCTTGGATATTTGCACTGAACACGACATTGCTAATACCTTTTCCTGTTCCAGCTTTGCTATGATCTTATCGTTGTCGTGGCGATAAAGACAAATCTTCCTTCTTTCATGTCATCACAGTGAAGCAGTGGTGCCACGTAGGTCTCAGACTAGGGGAAAGTCTTCTTGTAGCTAGTGCTGATGCCCAATTTCTCCGTGCAATAACTTCCGGAGTCGTTGTTCCTAATTTTGAAGTATCTCATGGGTTTCTCTTCGTGTGACGTCTTCTCGAACATTCTCTCTCTGGGTTCTGAGTGGGAACACTTGATATCCATGTCCCAGCCAGCACACTCGACTCTATTCTGGAATTGCCATAAATGCACTGCATCAGATGTTCGAGAAAACTGTTTTGCCACTTCTGTTCTCAAAGGAGAGACTGAACGCACTGCATGTGGAAAAACAGTGTGTCGTCAGTCACAGTTGAAATAAATATATACATTTCCAGTACAAAGTACTAGTTAATTAGTGTTTTTTATACGATGTCCATTACACTTACACTCGTGTCAAATTCTCATTCCAATCCTCCCACAAAACACTCATCAAGCTTCTATTACCCATATTACTTCCCATCCCGTGCACATTCTCATCAACCAATTGCACTTAACCAATACCAGCGGAAGCTGCAGATTTGTGGAAAGACGTTTTGCAAAGTGATTCAGATTCCACATTCAGCCTGGGTATTAAATCAATGCACTTTCTGAGATACTTGGGCTCTCCAGACAATTACTGAACGATTTTTTTTTTTTTTGCTTTTTTCTGGGAAGCGTGCTTTTGCCAGCACAAGCCTTAGACGATGCACCTACTTTCGGTGTGTTGTCATTAATGCGCCATAAACTGTGTTAAGTAGTAAAATAACGAGCCGAGAGTATATATATTGTATAAGGGGCATTCTACGGCGAAACGAGACAGATTGAAGAAAAGTAAGTAAACTTTTTATTATTCCAAAAGTAATAGCCGTAACTGTTAATACATTTGCGCTAGCGTAAGCTGTCGCCAGCACACCAGGCAGCAAAGAGGTTGCGAGAAGATCGATAGTAGGCGCAAGCAATGCGCCTATCAGGAGAGATGCCAAACATAGACTCGCAAGCAACGTGCCGCCAACGCCCTGTCGACCGCTAGTATTTAGATCGCCGCCGCGGACCGGAGCGCCCAGTCAGTCATCCAGCGAGTCACCAAGTCAAAAGTCATCAGTCGCAGGCACAGTTCCAGTCAGCGTCTCTAGCTCTGAGTCAATACCTAGCGACCAGAGTAGTGTACATAGCGGGACGTGTACTTCACCAGCAGTGAGGCTAACCTGGACTATTATGGAAGAGCTTGTACCGCAAATCATGGACTAGCTTAAGACAAATAACTTCTTGTTCTTATGAATCAAGAACCCTGTTAATATATGTGTGCAGTCGTGTTATAGAGAGAGGAAGTTTTACTTTTGCAGACAACATCCTCTACTTGCTTCCCATAGTACAAGTCTACAGTGACAATGAGACGACACAAAAACATTTATCCCGCTGTGAGACAAGATGGTTGACACCTTCGTAGAACAATTTTTGTGGGTGCCTAAGGAACCATGATTGTAGCCACGTGTACATCTCTTCGTCCAAAGAAAATGAACAGCCACGAATGTCTCTCTTCACGGATCCAAAAATACGGAAATTGTAAGGGGAGTGATCGGAAATGTATGGAGGATGTGAACTTTGCAAAAACTGAAGCGAATCATCAAATCAAAACGCCTAGAAATGTTGACGGGCGTCGTCAAGTTAATGCCCGTCCACAAGCTACTAAGGAAGTTACGACTACGCTGCAGAAGTTTCGTTCGGAAGCCCTTAGACATTCCCCCCCCCCCCCCCCCCCCTGCTGTCCTAATCTCTCGCCGTGCGATTTCCATGTTTTTGAATCCCTGAAGAAAGACATTCCTAGGCGGCTTCGGACGAAAAGGTGTACGCGTGTGTACAACTGTGGTCCTAGAGGCAACCGCAAACATCTTCCCATAAGAGGGCTGACGATCTTTTTCACAGACGGGTAAATATATTAAGTTATGAGGATTACTTCTGAAATAATAAACAGTTTACTTGAACAATTAATACGTCAGCCTCAGTTGCAGATAGAAACCAATCTTTACCCACGTTTCAGGCAAAATAATTTGGCCTTCTTCAGAAGTCAGTGCCACTAAACTATTGCATGCCAAAGTTTGGCCACGTCAAGTATAAAACTGTAGCACTGTAGTAACAAGTCATAAATCTGCATTACTTGGGCTGAAGAGAAAAAGCGGGCCCCACTGCGCAAACGAGGTCGGTAGGCCGCGAGAGCTGCGCCGGAACCTGGGTAAAGATTTGGTTTCCATTTGCAACTGAGGATGACGTATTGCATGTTCAGTTATCACAGTTACTGACAGGGCTACACAATGTTAAAAATTCTTAAACAGTTTACTTATTTTTTATGGGTTCGTACCTCAGTTGGTAGAAACTGAACACTTATAGAATCACTATGTTCCGTCTGTCGATCTACATTTGTGTGTCCGATCGTTCAAAAATCTTTTTCTGAGAAACGGGTAGACATATCAACTTCAAATTTTTCTCGTACTTAAGTCCGTAGTACCTTGGCGATGTAAAAATGTTAAGCTTCTAAGGCACTTCAATCAAAAGATACGACTATTTATGCCACATACGCTGATAGTCGCAAACTCATTCGCCAAAACCTATAAATTACTTGCCGTTGAATTAGAATCATGAAATTTGACAAGAAGAAAGGTTTCATATTGCAAATTAAAGAAAGAAGTCAGGAATTTGTTATAAAGTTCCAATATTCTGACTGAGAATAGTACCAGCAACTTGGGTACTAATTATTTTATTTTTTTATTTTCTTATAGCATCCTCTACAGTTGCGATAGTAGTCGTTTCTTTGTGATGAATAGTTTTGAACCGTCAGGTTCCTTTTCAAATTATGGCGTAAGACGCTAATTTAATCATACAGGCATACCAATGTCAACTGGAGGCCGAACCGCACAATAATCCTGGGTTCGGTGTGGGGCGGTGGTGGGGGTGGGTGGACTGCTGTGGCCTGTTGTGGGGTTGTGAACCACTGAAGGCTACAGCGTGACGAAGCCTCTCCGTCGTTTCTAGGTCACCGATTTAACAATACACACACACAATACACAATACGCCCTGCGCAAAGCTCGATGGTCTCCGTGCGTCAGTACATAAAGTCTGCCTGTCTTGTTTTAGCTGTGTTCTTCCCTCCGCGTTTCCACTTCACAGCCAGATTACCAACAGCTCACGTCGGGAGAACGACAGTGACTTCACTAAATCGCTCTAGGCGTATTCCAGGAAGGTTCCTTTGAAAGGACACGGCCGAGTTGCTTCCACATCCTTAAAATAATGACCTCGACGACGACGGGACATTAAACTCTAATCTTCCTTCCTCCTTTCAGTGATGAGAGTACGTTCAATGTCATAGAGCTCTCCAACACAGTATAGAAACTTTTCTGGCAGATTAAAACTGTGTGCCGGACCGAGACTCGAACTCGGGACCATTTCCTTTCGCGGGCAAGTGCTCTACCAACTGAGCTACCCAAGCACGACTCACGCCCCGTCCTCACATCTTTACTTGGAAGGTAGTAGACGAGGTACTGGCGGAAGTAAATCTGTGATGACGGGACGTGAGTCGTGCTTGGGTAGCTCAGATGGTAGAGCGCTAGCCCGCGAAAGGCAAATGTCCCCATTTCGAGTCTCGGTCCGGCACACAGTTTTAACCTGCCAGAAAAGTTTCATATCAGCGCACACTCCGCTGCAGAGTGAAAATCTCATTCTGGAAACACAGTATTATCTGCCTTCTTGTAATACTGATACATCCGCCTTTCGTTACTTTTGATCAGGTAGTGTATAAACCTAAACAAGACGTTGCACGTTGCTGTGTCTTCAAGTAATTCGATCTAAGCCGCCGTACTCGACCACTGTTATAATGGATAAATAAATTCTTTGTGGTGTTTCTTCCTTTCTCTTCTTCTTTCTTCGGTACCACCGTCGCGATCGCTCATCAGCGTCATCACCACTCTCACTTATTCTGCCTCCAGCCTCAATGCTTAACTTAAATCATCTCACATTCTTTGGCAATAGTCTTTGTCAGTGCGTCTTTATAAACTTGTATTTTCTCTCAAAGAGCAACATATCAACGTAGAACCTGAATGAGCCTTCTTTTTCCGAGATGTATGGCTTCTGGCAACGTCACAGATTCCTTTACAGGTAAGTCTCCTGCTTGTATTCAGAGATGTCGGAGATAAGAAAACTGTGCTGCACGATGACGGCACGCTTACGGATCGCATCCCTTCCTCTGTGTATTTTACATACCTTTTGTCTCCCTACGTGATGTGTATTAAAAATGTCGTATACATGGACACAGAGAAAAATTACGATCGTATCACCTGTACGGAAGGTGCTCCGACGAAAAACTTCAAATCATCAGACAGTTCGTTGCACAGTGAAAATTCATTTTGCAACTTTTCTTTAGCGAGTGACTGTGTTTTTCTACTCTCCTATCAATTAAACGAAGTCTATCGCCTGATTTTCCTGTGACTGAGCCTACATGATCATTCCATTTCATATTCCTACTTAAGGTACGCGCAGGTATTTGAATGTAGATGGGGTTAAGATGCGACTCACTGCTGTTGTAGTCACGTTTCATCTTTTTGTGAAATGCAGTGTTTTACGTTCCTGGACATATATGGTAAGTTGCCAGTCTTCGCACCATTTTGAAATCTTATCGATATGTGACTGACTCAGAGCCGGTTTGAGCTCAAGGCTGATCGTCATCCAGAGTTACGGTTTCTTTGATTTCATAAATCAATAATAGTATACACAGAGACGGTTCCTTTCAAAAGGACATACCCATTTCGTTCCGCATTCTTCTGCAATCTGGGCCTCTGTTCCATCTCTAATGATATCGTAATCAACACTAAGATAACATTTGGCTTGGTACTAGAACAGAGTCCTAAGTGTACCGTACTACAGAAAACCAGACTTTTTTTTCCTGGAATTTGTGCTAAATTCACAATACGGACTGGGCGTCATGCGCTAAAATCATATTGGACCAGTTACTGGTTTGTGTGACTAGATATTCTTCCCGAGAGAACAAAATCAAGGTAACGTATCTCATAACCACGTGTGAGCTTGTGTTTTTTCACTACTTCTGTGTGGTTTTCAGAAGAAGGTAGTTACCAGCCCAGAATTCACTGAGAAGGATGTGAGATAATGCCCATGGCTCAAATGGCTCTGAGCACTATGGGACTTAACTTCTCAGGTCATCAGTCCCCTAAAACTGAGAACTACTTAAACCTGACTAACCTAAGGACATCACACACATCCATGCCCGAGGCAGGATTCGAACCTGCGACCGTAGCGGTCGCGTGGTTCCAGACTGTAGCGCCTAGAACCGCTCGGTCCCCCAGGCCGGCGAGATAATGCCCATAAGCAAGAGCCAATGTAGACAATATGTCTACTAATGGTTTCTAAGAAGGTGAAGGGAATCGACTCAGGTTACGCTCGCCTCCCTGTCTCTGCAGCTACAACTCTTCACATTATTGTATTCACTTGCCTTACACTAAATAAAAGTGAAACCAGAAACATTACAAAAGTGTCACGTGTCATAAACTTGCAGCAACTGACAGGATTAACTTAGGCATCCCTCAGTGAATGTAGTATGTTAGAACTTGCGAACTCAACAGTGCCTTCGCAGCGTAAAATGTATAGGAATTTAGTATACGTCTTTATCTGGGGTATACCTGAGATTAGTTTCAGGAGTGAAACATCGGCTCCTCGTTGCGATTTCCCCCGCTTTGAAAGTACACAGCTTGAAATTATCATATAATGTTCAATATGAATGAAAATCATTCCTTTATTTTCGTTTTCAGTTTTATTGTTTTGGGGAATTTTTTTAACTTTTTGTACTCAATGCAAACACCAAACAGTATTTTGGAAACTGTGGTGTAAGAGTATGAATAGGTTTCTGAACCATCAGTTCGTGGAAGGGCAACATACATCTGTCCATGTTAAAAACTTGTCTAATTGTTTAAATACCCTGCTATCGTATTAGAGTTGTGTATACAATTCTTACTTTTAAAAAATATATATAACGCAGTTCGGATAGCATACGGTATTCCTTTAGTTTTCGTCTTATCCTTTGGTAAGAGTTAATGACAACTATAGCAACACACTCATCGTACATAAATTGCAACATATTTGATTGTCCGACCTCGACCCTAGTTTGTTGTTACTGCATATGAAACCTTGACTCGCTTAGAATGAATAGGTAAATCAGTTGGGATGGTAGGTGTACGGACTATGAGGGAGACCTCGCCACCTGCTGAGTACAGAAGCTTCAGTAACATCATTTCGCCTGGTGAAGTTTGTGACGATTCAGACTGCGTAGAAGTATTCTACTTACAAGCCATAAATTCACATTTCCTAATCTGCTGGTTGTCTGCTAAATACAGAGAACCAATATACTTCATACGGAATATTTTTGCTAATAACTTGAGTATTTATATAGATTTCAAGGAATGTAGCCCACGTCCGCCCGAACGTTTATTAGAGGATCGTTTACGACCGTTCGAACGTTTATTAGAGTATCTTGCAAAAATTTGAAGTAAATCGATCGAGAACCTTCTGAGATTTTCGTTAACAACTTTAAACATTGTCTTACTTTTGTATAATGGTATATGTATTAAATGTATGCTGATATACCACATATATTGAAAAATATGTGGGCCATGTGTGTCCTCGTTTATAAGAGTATCGTGTAAAAAATTTGAAGTTACCCCTAAATAGGTCAAGAACCTATCGACATTTTTGCTAATAATGTTGCCACGTTTAAGAGAGTATCGTGTGAAAATTCGAAGTAAATTGCTCAACTGGTTTCCGACATTTTTAATAGCGATGTTAAACAACGCCTTCTGTCAGCAGAGAAACTAATATCACATTCAGTAAAAAAAGTAATAGATCTCATTCCGGCGTTGGAGTGGCGTGCAGGACTTACTGTCCGTTTCGAAACCAGACGACCAGCACATATTTTCCTTGCCGGTTACCGGATTTGCGGTAAGGTTTTTCTTTTTTCATATATAATCGAGCGCACGGAGAGGCGCGCTTTACTTTGCGCTGCTACCCAGTGCCGTCTAGCCGCTCTAGTGCGCAACACCCGGCGGCAAAGCCCCGCGCTTTAATTACTGGAACAATGTACACTGCAACAGCCATCCGTGTATTTTATTAGCAAATAAATTGGGACGGGGAATTTCAGCAGTGCGTTCAATCATTGCTGCATAAATTGGCTGGTAGGACAAAGTGCGGTTAATTACTGGTACAGAATAAACTGATATTCCAGTCACACGTTTTGCTACCGAATAAATCATGCTCGCGTACTTAGAAAGCGAGCGGTAACACTCAAAATTCTATTTTTAACTGTCTCCTATGCACACTCGCACGATTTTCCGTGTTGATGTAGTATTTACTACAGTGTTCGCCAATATGCTCTACATACAACATGTTAGAAGTGTAAATACAGAGTCTTTCAAAATGATGTAGACACTGTCACGCGATTTTAAAAAATGTCTGTATTGTGGTAAGTATTATACGATTAAAGGTGTGGATAAAGCAACTCGATAAGTTTTTCTTCACAGTGATCTCCAGTAACAGGGTTTAGAAATCAACGGTGAATGCATTTCGTGTGATGTTCTTCAAGAGCGACTCCGCAACTGCAGTTCGTCATAAACTGAGAACAACATTTAACACAGGCAGTCCATTTACCAGTGGGCACAAAACTTTAGGAAGCGGAATGTATTTAAAAAGCAAAAGGACTGGGTGACCACCAACATCTGAGGTTAGGGTTGAAAGGGTCAAGGAAAAATTCCTCACTGGATTACAGATTGGATGTATGGAGTGTGGTCCTTGAGCTGCGTTTTTCTATACATACACTCATATACTATATTAGCTCAAGATGACATTTTGACAGTCGCTTGAAAGTCTCTATATTTTATACTCCAGCATGTCCGTTCCACCACTAGGTTGTTTGGGAATAGTGGCTTCATTTAGTTAACATTTTTTTGCATTCCGTCATTAACAGCTGCAGATTCTAAATGCGTCTGCGTCTGTCATTGACGTGTGTGCTAGACTCCTGAGTCATCTGAACAGAATATTATTATCCACTCAGCACGTACGAGGGCAAGGAATAAGTTCTCGTTCTGGCACAAAGACGACGTTTATTTCGAAATATTTTTATTTTTACTGTGAAAAAGTTTTATACTTTTATCTTTCCGTCACAACCGCACATTTTTTTTACAGAATGACTAGTTTCGATCACATTCGATAATCTTCGTATCTTTTTACTTGCGTAAATAACCCGTCGTGTCTGTATCAGAACTGCACACCAGAATACAATGACAGTATTCCGATACATACACAATGATTTGCTTACGCATATACGAGGGCTTGCTGAGAAGTAATGCCCCCGAATTTTTATGTGAATGTTCTTATGACCCTTTAATTAAAATAAACGTTATGAATAGTCTACATTTTTAGTCTTCACGTCTACATATTTCTTAACATAATCACCCTGGCGGCGAAAACATTTCTCGCAACGAAAGATCTGTTTGTTGACAGAGACCACAACTTCAGCTGTGCTTCCACCGCTCCGTCATTGTCAAATTTAAATCCTCGTAGAAGTTCTTTAAGGTTTTGAAGCGAAAACCGGATTGTACCAACTCAGGACTATATAGAGGATGAGCGAAGACAGTAAACCTAAGACGTCGGATTATTGGTTGGTTGGTTGTTTTAAGGGAGGAGACCAGACAGCGAGGTCATCGGTCTCATCGGATTAGGGAAGGACGGGGAAGGAATTCGGCCGTGTCCTTTGAAAGGAACCATCCCGGCATTTGCCTGGAGCGATTTAGGGAAATCACGGAAAACCTAAATCAGGATGGCCGGACGCGGGATTGAACCGTCGTCCTCCCGAATGCGAGTCCAGTGTCTAACCATCGGATTATTGCAGATGTCGCAGCGGACGTGTGTCGTTCGGGATTGACGGCCACGCGGACTGACCGCACGGTTTAAGGCGCCATGTCACGGATTGCGCGGCCCCTCCCACCGGAGGTTCGAGTCCTCCCTGGGGCATGCGTGAGTGTGTTGTTCTTAGCATTAATTAGTTTAAGTAATGTGTAAGTCTAGGATCCGAAGACCTCAGCAGTTTGGTCTCTTAGGAATTCACACACACATTTGAACATTTGGGGCTGTCATGCTGAAGGAGGGAGTGCTGCATGTGTGGACAAAATCTTCGACTTCGAAATTCGATTACAGCGCCCTGTTTCTCACGCGTTGGCATAGTCACGTTACGCACCACCACGATACACGCTACAATCTGGAGCCCTCTAGCGGCAGAGGGCTGCAAATACGTAGACACGAAGAATAAAGATAGAGAATGTTAATAAAGTTTGTTTTATTTAAAACTTCTAAAAGTTTTTACATAAAATATTCGGAGGCATTACTTTTCAGCATGCCATCGTACATACATTTGAAGACGATCAAATGTGGTCGAAACTATTCATACTGTTAAAAAAGGTACAACTGAGACGGAAAAATAAACGATATATGAAACTTTTAACATCAATGCAGTCATTGAAACCTGTTTCGACGAAAGTGTCGACTAACGTATTTTTATTAGGTCGTTGATTTTGCACAACAACGGAAGTCTGGCGTAAAAACACGACTTTTTTAAGGTAGTCATCTTGTGTGTATGTTATGTTAAAGTGGATAAACGGAACCATCATGCCATAAAATTGTTTCATCAAATTACCTTCCATTAGGAAAACTGGAATGCACCCCATGACTGTGATATGATTTTCAAAATGGTAAAGAGCAGCAATCATTCATCGTTTCCGTTCTAGTTTTATTGGAGCAAATCCACATTTCGGCTAGTAAATAGCCATTATCAATGCAGTATTTCACAGCTGTTATGAACTGAAACCCCAAAGTAACTGGTATAGGCATGCGTATTCGAATACAGAGATATGTAAACAGGCAGAATACGGCGCTGCGATCGGCAACGTCTATGTAAGATAATAAGTGTCTGACGTAGTTTTTAGATCGGTTACTGCTCCTTCAACGGCAGGTTATCAAGATTTAAGTGAGTTTGAACGTGGTGTTATAGTCGGCGCACGAGCGATGGGACACAGCATCTCCGAGGTAGTGATGACGTGGGGATTTTCCTGTACGATCATTTTATGAGTGTACCGTGAATATCAGGAATGCGGTAAAACATCAAATCTCCGACAGCGCTACCGCCGAAAAAAGATCCTGTAAAAATGGGATCAACGACGACTGAAGAGAATCGTTCAACGTGGCAGAAGTGCAACCCTCCGCAAATTGCTACAGATTTCAACGCTGGACCATCAAAGGTGTCAGCGTGCGAAGCATCCAACGAAACATCATCGATACGGGCTTTCGGAGCCGAGGGCCCACCATTGTTCCCTTGATCAATGCACGACACAAAATCTTACGCCTCGCCTGGGCCCGTCAACGCCAGCATTGGACTGTTGATGACTGGAAACATGTTGCCTGATCGGACGAGTCTCTTTTCGTATTGTGTTGAGCGGATGGACGTGTGCGGGTATGGAGACAACCTCAGCAGGTGGAGGCTCTGTAATGGTGTGGGCCGTGAGCAGTTGGAGTGATACTTCTAGATACGACTCCGTCAGGTGACACGCACGTGAGCATCCTGTCTTATCACCTGCATACGTTCAGGTTCATTGTGCATTCCGACGGACTTGAGCAATACCAGTAGGACAAAGCGACACACCAAACGTCCAGAACTGCTACAGTGCTCCAGAAACTCTCTGCTGAGTTTAAACAATTCCGATGGTCACCAACATGAACATTATTGAACATATCTGGGATGAAATGATAATTAAATGGACCGTTGATGTACTTCATTGGGGACATGTTGAAAATATGTGCCCCGACCGGGACTCTAACCCGGGATCTCCTGCTTACATGGCAGACGCTCTATCCATCTGAGCCACCGCGGGCACAGAGGATAGTGCGTCTGCAGGGCCTTATCCCTTGCACGCTCCCCGTGAGATCCACATTCCCAACATGTCCACACCACTACATTCGTAGTGCGCCTGTTTGCAGCTAGGGTGTCCATTTAATTATCATTTCATTTCTAGCAAAGCTGCATGGTCATCCACGGTAACTGTTCTTTCGGGAACAGATACTACCGTCATATATATCTGGGATGCTTGCGTCGTGCTATTCAGAAGAAATCTCCTCCCCCTCGTACTCTTACGGATTTAAGCACAGCCCTGCAGGATTCTTCATGGCGTCAGTTCCCTCCAGCACTACTTCAGACAGTAGTCGAGTCCATGCCACGTCGTATTTCGGCTATTCTGCGTGCTCGTGGGGGCGCTACACGATATTAGGCAGCTGTACCAGTTTCTTTGGCTCTTCAGTGTATATGCTCTAGTACGTCTACACCCATTGTTCAGGCTCCTATCACAGGTGTAGATGTACTGTACCATGTGAGCGTTTAGCGAGCATTTGGATGTAACACAAAATGGTGTTGACGATAAAACAGTGTGTTCAAACAAGCACACTAGTACACCACTTAAGAAATTTACAATTCGCTCAAGATTTATTGTTGCAACAGTGCAGGTGGATTATCTGAAATGATTACATTAACAGATCAATAGCACAAGCGGTTCTGACAATGAGGTATGAAGTATCGACCTATGCTGAAACACCCATTAGTATTAGTCTACAACTTTGCTTCCGCCGTTTTGCAATAGACGGCAGTAGCGGCAAGTGGGATTCAGGTGTTTGGTCATAGATGTAATCCAATAAGCTTAGGCATCTGTAAACATAATGCCATAAAAATATTAGCCGATTTGTGATTGCATCATATGGTTATTCTCGATTAAGTACGTCAACTTACGTACTCATATGTGGGAAGTTTTAATTTTCTGCTTTAACATGTAGAGGTCTGCGGCTGTGGCTCTTAAAATGCTGGGTAAGACCAATGGTAAGGGAACTATTAGTGGAAGAACGTGCAGAGAATGTTTTCAACGCCTTAAGAACGGTGATTTTGACGTCGAAGACCGGCATGGTGGTGGAAGACAGAACGTTTTCGGTGCTACTGAAACAGACGAAGACATTCAGAGGACATCATTATCGAAAGTAATTGATGCGTTCGAGGGCAGCACTGAAACACAAACGGCCACAGTACGGCGATAGGCACGTAAAGGTAATTTTGCAGCAGGTCAGTGTTCGACCCCATGTAGCACAACCGTCAAAATGTACATGAAAACGTTGAAATGAGAAGTCCAACCTCCCGCTGAATCTCCATACGTTGCTCTCTCTCTGACTACCACCTTTTTCGACCAGTGACATACAGTCTGGCTGACCAGCACTTCCGATCATATGAAAAAGTGCAAAATTGAATCGATTCATGGATCCCCACAAAAGGCGCCCAGTTGTTCCACCACGGGATTCGTATGCTATCCGAAAGATGGGAAAATTTAGTGGGCAGCGATGGCCAATACTATGAATCATAATTTTTTTGTAAGTTTTTCACAATAAAGCCCCGAACTTCGAGAAAAAACGGCGGAAGCAAAGTTGTAGACCTATTACATGGTGTAGCCTCCACGGACGGCTATGCAAAAGGTGAGTCTGGCATCAAATCTATCTTACAGATGACGAATCTGTCCCATTATATCACATATGTGCTCAACTGCTGACAAGTCCGGAGATAGTGTAGGCCAGCGTCGTTTCTGCGAGTGTTGCAGAGAACATTGAGCTTCATGGGCAGTGTGTGGGCGAGAATTATCCTACTGGTACAACACATCACTTTCCTGTTGCAATAATGGCAGAAGAACGAGTCTAACAACATTCTGCACATACTGAGTGCTCGTTAGCGTCCACTCCAGAAACACCAAAGATGAACAAGGGTTGTAGCTTATCGCACGCCAGACCATGAGGTATTTGGTGGGCCCAGTGTGTCGTGGACGAATGCGCTCTGCGAGACAACGCTTACCAGGTCTACGTCGTATGCGCAAAAGACCGTCACTTGCGTGCAGGCAGAATCTGCTTTCATCGCTGAAGACGACGGCGCGCCATTCGATCCTCCAAGTGATCCTTTGGCGGCACCAGTCGAGCCGTGCACGTCGATGCTGCGCTGTGAGTGGAAGACGGACTAGAAGTGTGCGTGCCCGTAGTCCCACTGCTAATAACTGGTTCGCAACAGTTTCTGTTGACAAGTATGAGCTCACAAGCCGTCTTATTTTGCTGTGGTAGCTGTACGATCTGCCACTGCTGCCCTTGTTGTTGTGGTCTTCAGTCCTGACACTGTTTTGATGCAGCTCTCCATGCTACTCTATCCTGTGCAAGCTTCTTCATCTCCCAGTAGCTACTGCAACCTACATCCTTCTGAATCTGCTTATTGTACTCTTCTCTTCGTCTCCCTCTACGATTTTTACCCTCCACGCTGCCCTCCAGTACTAAATTGGTGATCCCTTGATCCCTCAGAACATGACCTACCAACCGATCCCTTCTTCTAGTCAAGTTGTGCCACAAACTCCTCCCCAATTCTATTCAATACCTCCTCATTAATTATGTGATATACCCATCTAATCTTCGACATTCTTCTGTAGCACCACATTTCGAAAGCTTCTATTCTCTTCTTGCCTAAACTATTTATTGTCCATGTTTCACTTCCATACATGGCTACACTCCATACAAATACTTTCAGAAACGACTTCCTGACACTTACATAAATACCCGATGTTAACAAATTTCTCTTCTTCAGAAACGCTTTCCTTGCCATTGCCAGTCTACATTTTATACCCTCTCTACTTCGACCATCATCAGTTATTTTGCTCCCCAAATAGCAAAACTCCTTTACTACTTTAAGTGTCTCATTTCCTAATCTAATTCCCGCAGCATCACCCAACTTAATTCGACTACATTCCATTATCTTCGTTTTGCTTTTGTTGATGTTCATCTTATACCCTCCTTTCAAGACACTGTCCATACCGTTCAACTGCTCTGTCAAGTCCTTTGCTGTCTCTGACAGAATTACAATGTCATCGGCGAACCTCAAAGTTTTTATTTCTTCTCCATTGATTTTAATACCTACTCCGAACTTTTCTTTCGTTTCCTTTACTGCTTGCTCAGTATACAGATTGAATAAATAGCATCAGGGAGAGGCTACAACCCTGTCTCACTCCCTTCCCAACCACTGCTTCCCTCGACTCTTATAACTGCCATCTGCTTTCTGTACAAATTGTAAATAGCCTTTCGCTCCCTGTATTTTACCCCTGCCACCTTCAGAATTTGAAAGAGAGTATTCCAGTCAACATTATCAAAAGCTTTCTCTAAGTCTACAAATGCTAGAAACGTAGTTTTTCCCTTATAGTACGAGAGTCCTGGCTGGCGCCTGTGCTGCTGGGATGTCCAGAACCTCGTCTAAAGGTGTGAGAATGTTCACATGATCACTGATACCAGCATCATTGCACGACTGACACAGGACGCTAAACATGAGTTGCAGTTCTCTGGAAGGACCATTCCACCACTCGGGAAGCCACAATTTGATCCTTTTCAAACTCTCTCTGTTGGCTATAGGAAGCACGAGTGCATTTTCGTGGCATAGCTGCCTGCTTACTTCACACGTTGGCACCACGCTGAGCCTTCTAGCTGAGAGCACTCTATATGAAAGGGTAGAAACAGATGGCGCTCTCATAGCTAAGCCACTACACTCTCTGTTGGCGTCCGCGTTGGAACCTTTATCAGTACCTTTACTATGTCATCGGATCAAACAAAATCTTTCCAGATGTACTAATTTATTTATCCGGCAATGTACTATAACGCATGCATAATTACTTGTACAAGAGTTCAAGATGTAGTGCTTTGGCAAAACGTCCAGCAAAGTCTCCAATGAAAAAATATAGTGACAGAATGGCACAAAATCGTAATCGTACGAAGACGTTTCGAACATTAATTTTAATGAAACTTTCTGGCAGATTAAAACTGTGCGCCGGACCGAGAACTGTGTCTTTCGCGGGCTAGTGCTCTACCAACTGATCTACCCAAGCACGGCTCACGATCCGTTCTCACAGTTTCAATTCCGCCTCTACCTAGTCTCTTAATGTAAATATTTTCAAAATGGTTCAAATGACTCTAAGCACTATGGATCTTATCTGACGTCATTAGTCCCCTAGACTTAGAACTACTTATACCTAACTAACTTTAGGACAACACACACAACGATGCTCGAGGCAGGATTCGAACCTACGACCGCAGCAGCAGCGCGGTTCCTGACTGAATAGCCTAGAACCGCTCGGTCACAGAGACCGGCCTAAATATTTTCCTTTCCAGTATTTCCCCGCCCTGGACTTTCGATAATAGTCGTACGTGTGGTACTGAGTAAAATACTTTTCGGATGCCGATCCACGTGAAGGGCATACCAAAATTGGTATCGCAAACGTAAACACCGAGAATGTGCATAATACAGCATTGGTCGAATGGCGGTCAGAAGTGGACTAATGGCGGTTAAAAGTCTGCCAAAACAAGAACGGTAAAAGACTATTGCGTGAGAAGTTGACTATGGGAAAACTGGTGCCGCATTTGGGGAACGATAACTAATGGCAAACGCGAAAAATGAATTTTCAACAACGTTTGGAGCACTTCAGAACCGACTAGCCAGTCCGTTAAATGTACCACGTCTGTGTTATGGCCATGCCACATCTGTTATGTGGAGATCATGTAAGTCTACCAGTGGAATTGTGCTATAACGAACACTTGAAATGCAAGCAATGGTCTGAGAACGAACGTTGACTTTCGAGACCAGTCACCACCAATAAGCTGTACGAAATATGATAATAACGTGAGTAAATAATTACCTAGGTTGTTTCCTTTATATTTGTAGAGACATTTTTATCAGGAAGTATAATCCGAACTTGAACCAGGAAGGCGGCGGTATGACTGCGACTCCAGAACTGATCGAGTGCGAGTGTGTAGCGCAGCCGGCGAAAATGACGTGTCGCATCTCCCCCCCCCCCCCCCTCCACCCACGCCTTCTGCCAGAATGCACTCCGCTGCCCACAGATGCACTGACTCACATCCTAATCAATAATGTGTCAATTTTCGCACACGAGCGAACCCCTAGTCTCATCTCTACGCTACTGGACGGCGCGGATACAGGCGAAAACTCTCTGCAGAGTTCATTGTAGTCTTGCTGTAATAGCGATGACACCTATAAATCTTATTTTTACTGCAGCTGATTTCGGTGCGTCATTAAGCAATCTTCACGCAAGCTGATATGATACCGGGTCACACCATTATATACACACCACAACAAAAGTTTGGTGGAATATCGTACAGTTTACTACAGTGACATCTTATAGTACACCAACTGGGGTTTGTGCAGTACCTTATTAACAAAATAAACATAATTCCTTCTGAAAACAAGAACGATTTTGGTTAGTTACAAAAATCATTATATAACAAATCAGCTTCTCTCCTAAGTAAACATCTTGAAAACATGACGATTATTATGTCCTTTGTAGTGTGTATGTCCTCCCCACACTTGGATGCGTTCTTCCACTCTGCGACGCACGCTCTTGATGAAACAATCAGGTTTATCTTGGGTACGAAGTCCCACTCCTCAATGGCAGCTTCTCTGAGGCCCTGAAGATTAACAAGTGGATTCAGACGCTGTCCAGTGGCCACCCTCAATAAGTCCAATGCATGTTCAGTTCCATTCGTTTCTGGGGAGTGTGCTGGCCAGTGCATTTGGTTGGTTTTTCATCTTTGGAGGTACGTAGAGACTGCTAGAATACGGTACGGTCTTGCGTTGTCATCGACTTGGAATAAGTTCTCACCGACTTCAAATGTTCAAATGTGTGTGAAATCTTATGGGACTTAACTGATAAGGTCATCAGTCTCTAAGCTTACATACTACTTAACCTAAATTATCCTAGGGACAAACACACACACACACACACATGCCCGAGCGAGGACTCGAGAGCCTCCACCGGGACCAGCTGTGCACTGCAGCGCCCTAGACCGCTCGGCTACCACCGACTTCACGTCTGTAGGTACTTACAGTTTGCAGGACCTCTTAGAGGTGTCGGGGACCAGTCAAATTGCCGTAGATGAGAATTAGAGGGGTCCGCCGTCCCATATTATTCCCACCCAGAATTGTACACTTCCACCTGCAAACAGATGGATTTCCTGAATGTATCGGTGTTCCTGTTGTCGTCAAGCGCTTTTCCAAACCCTAACACGTCTAGTGGTTGGTCATATACCAGTCTTGGTCTCGTCATCTAACAGACATTACTCCATTCTACAGTGGTCCATGTCGATGTGCCAGATCACAGATCCTTCTGCCGCATCAGTTACAGTGGTTCTGTGCAAAACTTCGCGTTGCTCTTCTGGAATGAAGACCACCCTGATACAATCTTCCACGCACTGTTTGGTCTCAGATACGAATCCCTGTTGCCCGGGGAAAAGTTATTTCCAATATTTCTGGCAGCTGATGTTGGGCGCCTGCGAGCCGACATTTGGAAGAAACAATCCTGCACTGTTATTGTCATACGAGGATCATCACAGTGAGGTCTATCGTTCACATTTCCCAACTCTCTGTACTTTCTCCACACCTCAGACGACTACTTTGAGTGACATGTAACCGACCGGCCTCATCTTACCGTGTGCAACCTGATGGAAGTTAAGCCACTATCCTGATCCTATCAAAGTGTTGTATGCCTTTACGTGGCATGTTACTGCAGTTTTGAACACAAACTGAATGAAGCTGTTATTGATACTGGACTGCTCACGGTGTGCCGCTGCGGCAGCGGTGCGTCTACATGACTGGGAAATGACCACAAAGCTTGCCAGTAATAAACACCGTCCAGTATATGGTATCTAACTCGACAATTGGGCAATTGCGTACATCAGTGAAACCTATAGTATCGGAGACTACATTTTATGGCAGTATTCCAAACTTTTGTTGAGCAGTGTATCTCATGGTAGCTGTGAGAAATCACTGTTATCAAGCTGAACCTGCTTCCATGGTTTGGTTTGAACGGTGGCAGCACATCAATTAGACTGTCACGATTCGCACCGTAAACAGAACAGTAAGTTCAGCATTAAGGACACCGATTTCTCACAACCTCTAAGAAATGTGTAATGATCATCACACTGGATAGTCATATGGTCACCTGGTATCACAGAAGTGCCCTAACGTGGTCTTATCGAACACTGAAATCGATTTCAGCAAAAATAAAATCTATAAATATAGATGTAGAAATAGAAGTCGGCTCATGCTCTATCGGAAGATGGGGACATCATTCTATTCTCCCAGTGTAATAGATATCTACCCATTACTCATTTACAGAGCGTACAGTTCTGCAGACGAGCCGTTCGGGACCGACCGACAGCCGCGTCATCCAAAAAGCCAGTGGCATCATTTGGAGGATCATACGTTGTCGGTTTAGCAGGCCTGCTGCCGCTACTTCTCATTCGAGTATCGCCTCAGTTAGCATGACAAGAATAAGTGAACCCATTTACAGTCTTCCCACTAAGGAAAAATCCCTGACAATGCGGGAATGGTTAAAACGGCTCTGAGTACTATGGGACTTAATTCTGAGGTCATCAGTCCCCTAGAACTTAGAACTACTTAAACCTAACTAACCTAAGGACATCACACACACCCATGCCCGAGGCAGGATTCGAACCTGCGACCGTCGCGGTCGCGCGGTTCCAGACTGTAGCGGCTAGAACCGCTCGGCCACCCCGGCCGGCACAATGCGGGAATCGAAACCGGGTCCTCCACATGGCAGCCAGCCACACTCTAGACTCAGTTACGGAGGTAGACTACCCACTTATATGCCCATTATTATTACTGTCGTCATAATGAGGTAGCTCGTAAAAATTCTGGTCCACCGACTGTTTATTGCTTGTCAGCCTGGGACCATCAGCAGGGAAGGCAGAGATCCAACGAGGAGCGACCCGCTGCGTTACGGGTTAGTCATTAGGGAAGCCCCAGTGCATCATCAGACGCTCACGGCGTATGAAATGGCAATTCGTATTAGTGATATATTATGCATTTCGGAGGCACGTGATGTTAAAATTCCTAAATGGTACGCCCTCACAGATATCAGCCAATGTATTATTTCCTGAGGCATAAATATCGTGAAATGACCACGAATGGAAAATCTGAGAGGTTAGATGTCGTATGGAGACTCAGAAAAAGCTCTTCGAACTACATTGGGTGGAATATGCCCAAGGCGGCTTGATTTTTCTCTGCAGGCTGTAAAGTATGACGGTTACTCTTCAGGAACGTTTTCACCATGTGACCTGCGTTTAAGGTATAGGACTCATAATCAGTAAAAACCAGATTACTTTTTAATCCAGACATCCAAATTTAGGTGTCACGTAATTACCCTAAATCATTTAAGGCTAATGGTTCAAATGGCTCTGAGCACTACGGTACTTAACATCTGTGGTCATCAGTCCCCTAGAACTTAGAACTACTTAAACCTAACTAACCTAAGGACATCACACACATCCATGCCCGAGGCAGGATTCGAACCTGCAACCGTAGCGGTCTCGCGGTTCGAGACTGAAGCGCCTAGAACCGCACGGCCACACCGGCCGGCATTTAAGGTTAGTGCCGGCTTGATTCATTGTAGATGTCCTCCACTAATTTGTTCCCCAATGTTGCCTGCCCCCCTTGCCCCCCGCGGTTTATGCTCCATCTCTAGTGACTTCCTTGTCGGCTAATTGTTAAACTGTAATCGTCCTGTATGTAAGGGTAGGCTTCCGCGGCCGTTGTCTTCTTCAATAAAATTCTTCAGGGTATCAGACCGCATCGTCATAATTTAAAATGCGCCAACGTTTCGGCCAGCGTTGCAGCTAGCCTTCATCAGGGCCTTACGTTAACGTAAGGCCCTGATGAAGGCTAGCTGCAACGCTGGCCGAAACGTTGGCGCATTTTAAATTATGACGATGCGGTCTGATACCCTGAAGAATTTTATTGTAATCGTCCTCTCCAAATGAGTAGCTTGTCTCATTTTCACATCGATGAAGTGTACAGAGCTGGCAGCAGGCCAACGAACAGCTGAAAAATGATGAGTTTTGGTATCACCAAAACGAATCTTGTGGTGGTGCACAGTGCGAAGTAGAATGAATAACCAGGTGCAGCCGCATTCAAGCAAACAAATACACAACGAACAAACAAAAATGTTTCGACCAAAGTTTGAAGAAGTTTTCCCATGTTTGTCAAAAATTAATGGAAATGATTTCTCTCTCCCGTTTATTCCCAATTGGGAACACCCTCTGTTGTACCCTACCTACTCGTCAATTATGGGGTGCCTAGGAAACTTGCTTTCTCGGATCTCTAGCCAACAGTTCAAGCATATCGTAGTAGTGAAGTTTATTACAAAAGGAAATGATTACCCCACTTTGTGTTAAACATATGTGTGGCAAGGAAACGGCGACAGACAAAATGAGAAAGCTCTTCAGTATAGACAATGCTACATAACACAAGCGAAATAACTAGTCTTGAAGCTATTCTTGAACTAGTTGCTGTAGAACTCGCAGAACAGCGCGCGGCTAGTTGGGTTCAGCGCTTATGTTCTCTAAGGTAGAGGGCGCTGCCGTGGTGTTGTCGTCCTAGAGAGGGGTCGGTCAGTGTGCAGTTGGCTGAGGTCTTCCTCACAGCCCTCTCTGCTCTAACAGTTCCGATCGGCGTGCCGGCGCTTGACTTTACGCCGGGACCCTCGTTACCCCCTTACCAGCTCTCTGGTGTTGGCTGAAAAGAAATGCGACTCTATAATGTGGAACAGCTCGCTGGATTCCTTAGAACTGAGAAAATAAAATAATACTTATATTTCAGTGAGAAAAGGGATAGCATCAAGGTCTTTTCCGTTCATGTGATATCAGCCTGGAACCTCACTGGAGGCAGAATTGTCTTCAGCAATGAATCCCGCTTCGAACTGAACCCCTATGACCTCTGAAGATGCGTCAGACAGTAATGGGATACCAACCCAACTATCGCCCGACACACAGAATGACAACCAGGAGTGATAGTCTAGGATAGTATTTTTCTTCATAGCAGGAGAGCTTTGGATATCGCCCGCCGCGCTCTTACAATACAGTAGTACGTCGACGATATTCTACGCCCCGTTTTGTTACTATTCATGACGAACCATCCTGCGCTTACATTTCAACAAGATAATGGCAGCCCGCACACAGTGAGAGTTTCCATTGCTTTTCTTCGTACTTTCCAGACGCTACCTTGGCGAGCAAGGTCGCTGGATCTCTCCCCAATTGAGAACGTTTGAAGTATTATGGACAGGGATTTCCAACCAGCTCGTCGATCTAACGCGCCAGCTGGACAGAATTTGGCGTGATATCGGTCAAGAGGACATCTGACAACTCTGTCAACTAATGTCGAGCAGAATAACTGCTTGCATAAGGGCCAGAGGTGGACCAACGTGTTATTGACTTTCTCAATTTGTGAAGCTTCTTATCCTGAATTAATCGTCCAATTTTTCTGAAATTTTAATCATTTGTTTGTATCATGTACTACAGCCAGCGATTTCGGTCCCATTAGGATAATTCCTTCTAGGTGCGTTCTTTATTTCCCCTCCACCTCTCGTAATACAGAGTACCGGAGCGGACAGTTCAGCGCATATTTTTGATCACTGGGCTCGGTAGCAGACGGCTTCTGAGTGTCGTCATAGGCACCTGCGATTGCAGTGGTAACAGAATCACCCAGACTGGGCCGCGAATCGACAGTGGCCTATCGCCAGCTCACTTTTCTTTCTGCATCACGTCGTGTCCGGATAGGCGACATCCTGCCGAATGGCTGTTCGTAATATGTACCACGCCACGGACATGGGCGGTATTATGCTATAAGGCTTCCATGGGAACTGCGATACCAATCAAAGGAATCAAAGGTGTGGACTACGGGAACATTACTGCGTACCATCTGCATCCGTTCATGCTTGGTGTCTTCTCTGACGGCGATGGCATTCTCTAGCAAGTAATTATTTCCAGAACGCATTTTCACTCTGCAGCGAAGTGTGCTCTCGGTTGAAACTCCTCGCCGAGTAAATACTGTGTGTCGTACTTAGTCTCGAACCTGGTATAGATAAAGTTCGCAGGTTGGAGTTGCGGTCCGGTAGTAGTAAGTTCCTATGCGACCAAACTGCTGAGGTCATCGGTTCCTAGGCTTACGCGCTACTTAATGTAACTTAAACTACCTACGCTAAGGACAACACACACACACCCATGTCTGAGGGAGGTCTCGAACCTCCGACGGGTGGGGGGGGGAGGGCCCAGCGAACCGTGGCAAGGCGTCCTAGACTGCGCGGGGGTGCTAGCTCCAGGCCCGTAAAGCACAGTCCATAATTTACAGAAGCTCCGTGGTCTGCGCCTGGATGTCTGGTGCCAGATACCTCCGAAAACGTACCAAGGACTTGGTGATTCCTTGATAGGCACAATCGCTGCCATTTTGCCTTCCGAAGGTGGACCTACGCGCTATTAAGCAGGTGTCATAACGCGTTGTCTCTTCAGCGCGTTAATTTTAACTAGATTTTAATTTTACTTGCACTTTCTGATTTTCTGCCTTGAACATTGTGTTTCTCGTCAGAGTTTACCCTTGAAATATGTATAACATCATCTCTCTCTCTCTCTCTCTCTCCCCCCCCCCCCTCCTTTTGTTAAAGAAATGTGAGCTAAATCCAGTATGGCGGATGCCAAGATGGCGGTCTGCTCTCGCAAGTCAGCTAAAAACTGTCCCCCCATCCCCTTTGCCTATATCCACATTCACCCCGTACCTGCCTCTTACCATTTTCGCGACATTTAGCCCGGTACCAACTTTTGAGACACCCTGAAAACTCGTCGTATGAGTGTCTGTGAACGAATGCTGTATAGTTGTTCTGTTCATTGTTTTATGCACGGGCACTAAAAAAAAATTTGTTGAAAGCAAGGAATACGTTAAAGGCCAACGAGACAGTAGAGTTTGAAAGAAACTCTATCATTAAACGACTCCATGACATTGGATATGTGGTCATTTGCATAGCTTGTATTGCATCATTTTGATTACTATCCATCTGAGAGTGATTATACTGTTCCTTTCGGCGCAAGCTGTCAAACTACCTCTGCTCAGGCAGTCGAATACAAATAAAAGGTTGTATTTTAGTTAGTACGCATGTGATATACCTATATTAAAACATAAATTATTTCATGAATAAATAATCATCGCACATTTTAAAGCCATTAGCAACACTCATACTGAAAATGCAAGCAAATGTCATCGGCAGACTGTTTAAACAGTTTCATAGGTTAGAGGTAAGGTAGTTATTTTCGCTTTAAATGTCATGCCTATTGCCCTTTTCCATCACACCTGTTTCGATCACATAGTTGTAAGTAGTAATTTCAGACCACATGAAATGATATTATTTGCTGAACACTTTAACAGTCTGTATTGTATCATCTTTCTTCGGTCAAATAATTATAAGTAGTACTTCCATACCATAAGAACTGGCATTATTTGGTTGGTTGATTCAGGGGAGGGGACCAAACAGTGAAGTCATCGGTCCTATCGAATTAGGGGGGGATGGAGAAGGTAAAAAGAAACATAAAAAGAAAAATGTTCAAATGTGTGTGAAATCTTATGGGACTTAACTGCTAAGGTCATCAGTCCCTAAGCTTACACACTATTTAACCTAAATTATCCTAAGGACAAATACACACACCCATGCCCGAGGGAGGAGTCGAACCTCTGCCGGGACCAGCCGCACAGTCCATGACTGCAGCGCCTGAGACAGCTCGGCTAATCCCGCGCGGCAAAGAAAAATGGAAAGGTAACTATTACCACCTCGAAAGTGTAAAAATTTGCACTGTTTTAGAGTGAATAATGTCAAAAAGTACGTGGACATATTGTGATTTGGTTTCTTATTCTGCTTCTCATACCTCAGCACAAGGCAGCAATGCAGGTAAGCTATTCCTGGCTTCTATTTCTCAGACTCACCTCTTTCTCAGTCGTTCTTGATATTGACTGTAACGCCCACCAAATTTGACCGTCTGAGTACCCATTTCTCATACCTCAGCACAAGGCAGCAATGTAAGTAAGCTATTCCTGGCTTCTGTTTCTCAGACTCACCTCTTTCTCAGTCGTTCTTGATGTTGACTGTAACGCCCACCAAATTTGACCGTCTGAGTACCCATTTCTGCGGAACACTATTCTTCAGCGAGGAGGTTTTTGTCTAGAAGTGTTCGAGCTCTCTGGACGACAGTCCTTAGCACTATATTTCTTTGTAACGGGCGGTGGAGGCTCGGCACACGTAATTGGAGGTGAGCATATGCAGGTGCTCTTTTACGTCTACATCTACATCTACACCTACATTTATACTCCGCAAGCCACCCAACGGTGTGTGGCGGAGGGCACTTTACGTGCCACTGTCATTACCTCCCTTTCCTGTTCCAGTCGCGTACGGTTCGCGGGAAGAACGACTGTCTGAAAGCCTCCGTGCGCGCTCTAATCTCTCTAATTTTACATTCGTGATCTCCTCGGGAGGTATAAGTAGGGGGAAGCAATATATTCGATACCTCATCCAGAAACGCACCCTCTCGAAACCTGGCGAGCAAGCTACACCGCGATGCAGAGCGCCTCTCTTGCAGAGTCTGCCACTTGAGTTTATTAAACATCTCCGTAACGCTATCACGGTTACCAAATAACCCTGTGACGAAACGCGCCGCTCTTCTTGGATCTTCTCTATCTCCTCCGTCAAACCGATCTGGTACGGATCCCACACTGATGAGCAATACTCAAGTATAGGTCGAATGAGTGCTTTGTAAGCCACCTCCTTTGTTGATGGACTACATTTTCTAAGCACTCTCCCAATGAATCTCAACCTGGTACCCGCCTCACCAACAATTAATTTTATATGATCACTCCACTTCAAATCGTTTACGCAGGGAAGCATACCAGTAATAACGACATAGGGCTAAAATCGTCTGAGAGCTGTCCCACAACGTCACATCTTGTTAAAAAGACGATCGATATGTTTGGCAGCTTGTATACAGACGTCTCTCTCTCCCATACCGAGGCGAGGTAAGAGAGTGAAATCATTTATGACACGCGGGCAGTGGAGGCAAACTGAGCCCAAGGCTGAAGAAACAAACAAGCTGTTAGCCGAAGCAAACTTCGCGGCAGCCCACAACGATCGGGCAACGAGGCGAGCGGCCATCGGCAGATGCGATACACAGCTCACCCTCGCGACCGAGAGAAAGAAAGGGTAAAGTTTCCACGTCGATAGGTGGATGGCGGAACGTGTGGTGCGTCGCCGGAGGAGGAGTGGGTGGTGGGGTGGGGGAGAGGTGTACGTACGTACGGAACGCGATGCGGTTCGAGCGACCGCCGAGAAGCAAGAAGCAATATCCGTTTTGCAAACTGCCGCGGGTCTGTATTTCCCTCGGGAAGGACCGGCAACGCTACACGGCGGGTAGGGAGACGGTAGAAAGGGGAGGAGGAGACAGAGGAAGAAGAGCCGAAGGCCAATACCTCGCCGCTACGCAACCCGCTCAACCACCGCCCTCTGAGACGTCCGACAAAATGTCGCCTAAATACTTTGGCCCACCACCAGACAGCTACTGTGGTCGAGTTTCTGGCCTTCACCCCCCCCCCCCCCCATCCTCCATTCCCCCCGCCACCACAACGGTTCGAACGCCGCCACCACCTTGCCTTCCACCTCTGGACAATCCGGTAGCGCGTGCGGCTCCTTCACAGGCTATACACAGTAGCCTGTCGCTCTTCGGTCGGCGATTGGCCGGAGTTTGCGAACAAACTTTCAGCAGTTCCGGGTGTCTGTCGCGGACGTTTTTGCTTTGCTGACAAGCTCGGCTAGCAGGAAAACCTGTTTTCGCGAAGTTACCCAGCACTTTCAACTCGACGTCTTCCCACGTTTGCAGATTCAGGTGAAAGCAGTGACGAAACTGTGGCGACATCGGAGGACGAGGGTGACAATGGACAGCGCGAGTCAATAGTCGACACTAGTTTGTAGCTGACGTACTCACGACGTCACGTTTCAACTTCGGTTGGTACCCAGATAATAAACAAGCATAATTACAAAGGGACGTGCCCTTTGCCATGCACTTCACAGTGGTACAGAGAGTACTGATACAGGTGTGGATGTAGATTACCTTTTAAAACATATTTAAGATTTTGTGATTTATTTCACATCAATGAGGACAACTTCATTTAAGACCAGCACGCTATCATTGTTGTTTACAACAATGCACACAACATGCTTGATCATTCAAATTAACATTTCAAATGTTCACAACCTTTATCATGCTTATAAAGACATCGTTATCCATGAATTAATAATGCTTCATCATTGGAGTGCTTGTCAATGAAGGAAACTGAATTATTTTGTGTATGCGTGCAGACAGAAGCGACGAATCAAAATTTTTACCAATGACGGGACTCGAACGCGGAACTCCTGATCACTAAGCAGATGCGCTAAGCCTCAGTCTACATGATATTCCCTATAACCTCGAACAGCATTGTAGAAGCTCTCCAACTGTATTGGAATAGCATCTCAGTAGCGAACAAAACATGGAATGCTGCCTAAAACCCAGACATAGGTGCTTTAATCAAATGAAACTATATAGTTCCAGACACCTTTTCAAGTCTCACAGACATTTCAGACTTGAAAATGTCTCTGGATCCATATAGTTTCATTTGAATTATTTTATTCGTGATTTAAATATTTCAATAGTCATTGTTTTGGCACGAAGTTATACGAATTATAGTACAACTATTACTATCCAACAAAACAAAGACATGGTTGGAGACCGTGGCTGTTACATCAGACGAACTGTTGATAATGTACAGCAGCCAACCTTTGATTCGTTTTAGATTACCTTCTTCGAAAAGAACCGTTACTGTTTTCGAATTTCGTCAATTCATCATCAGACTGCTTTCATGCTTTCGTGACTACATATGATGCATTGGTTTACTGGTGAGTTCTCCTACGATAAATTCACAGTTACGAACAAGTTATAAAGATGGTTGCACTACAGACTTGAGTTAGAATGCATCTTAGGTGCAATGTCCGCCTGGAGCATTTGTTTTCACAGATTTCTTCCAACGGATCATATTGGTAATTTTTTTTGTATATTAACAATCACATACCTCGGTTTGCATTAATAATAATGCAAATAAAGGAAATAGAAGTTTGTGATTGTGAAAATACGAACAACAGTAATAATGTTTCCCAGGTTCTCGAGTATGCTGCTAGATCCAGTCTTCGAAAGTCCACGATATATCGACGAACAATCGTTCCGCCTCTTTAGGTAGTGCTAATGGACTGATTTGTTTGCTGCGTGCTAGCGGTAATTATTCCCTCAGGTATTATTACTACAGATATTACATTTCAGTAAATGAAGCTAGCCGCAGAAGTGTTTTTATATTGGCAACAAAATTGTAATATGGGTTAACAGTTATACAGAAAGTAAACAGATAGAATGGAATATTCAACACACAATTAGAAACATACAAAAAGTTTTGGAAAGTTTTGGAATATTTAACACATAATTAAAAACATATAAAAAGTTTTTAATATTCAACACATAATTGGAAACTTACATCAAGTTTTGGAAAATTTGGGAATTTTTTTGTAAGTTTTAAATTATGTGTTAAATATTCCACTCTGTCTGTTTACCTTCTGTATAACTGTTAACGCCTATTAAAGTTTTGTTGCCAATATAAAACACTCGTACAGCTAGCTTCATTTACTGAAATGTAATATCTGTGCTAGCAAAATTTGTATTATAATACAACGTATCTCTTGCCAAAGGCCATGATGTAGTAAAGTGAAATATCTATCACATCCATAGTCTTTGTAAAAACATCCAATGTTTACTTTCTGTGAAACAGTGTACAACCAAGTGTAGCTAAATAATGTGTATATTTGTGTACATAGCTTAACGATGTGCGTTATAAGAAGAGATCTGACATTGATACCACAAGGCAGCACACTGCAAGTACATAAAACATATAAAACTTCCGGGTTCGTAAACGTTTCGTCACAGATTACTGAATTTCTGTCATTTCCGCCAACAGCAACAGGACTGCATCTAGCTACACTTGGTTCACAACATAATGTTCTTGTAACAACTCCATCTGATAATGAGCCTGCAGTGGGCTCTAAAACATGTTCATGGTTGAATAAATCGTAAACAAGCTACCGGTTGCATATTTATTACCAGATAAATCGCCAATTTAAATCACAGACGCAGTTCGTCATGCGCAGTGGATATACTAAAATTATCAAAAACTTATCAACTACAAGAGCTGAGTACTTAAGAAATTCTACGTGCTCCTAATGTTGTTGCAAGACACTGCAGTGATGAATTTCCCTTAATTCTCCAAAATTATTTCACGGCAGGCCACCTTTTTAAGAACCGACCTCTAAATGGTTGTGGACAAAGTTAAGCGGATAATGCGAAAATTATGGCCCTATGTTTAGCTCTTAAAATGGGGAATTTGCGTAACATGTATCTTTCTCTGATTACCGCTATCTGACCGGAGTAATATCTTGGTGACGATTTTGAGCTGCTTGCTAGTGTCTTCCACAATATAGATCAGTAGCCTAAAACTTATGTATGTGAAAGGGTCAAACAGAAACAGTGATTAAATTCAATATTCACATTTATTCATAAACACGGTTACGAGATCAACATATTAATGAATAATCGAAATGTGTGATAATTATATCTATCCAAATTTATATAAGAATTAAACGGAAAAAATGTCGCTCCTCTGTAAGTTTTTACTTGCAGCACTCCTATGAACTTATACTTAGGAGTGTTAGCTGACAACCATTAAATCCTATAATGCTTGATCGGAGCCGTGACTGGAAGTTGGTAACTAAGATCCCAATGACCACTTATTCATTACCTGTGCAAAGGAGATGGATTCCACAAGTTCTGCGGTGCTTCCAGTTACGCTCACCGTAAGTAAGACTGGGATGCGCTGAGCAGGCATGGAGGCTCCTTCGGGAAGACGGAATCGTCAGCATCTGAGCAGTACTTCAAGGTGCAGCACCCTCTACCGCGCTGCTTCGCTGAGTCGATCCGAACAATTCTGCGCTCTTCCCGCGAGAGCTTCTCCGATGCTGACGCTTTCGCGTCCTATCGGCAAGTACTTCTCACGCGGCGCTCACTTATACCCTGTGTATTCTTTGCCACCAATATGGTACCTGTCGCCAGGCGCAAAATTACAAACCACTACGGTACAACCACGAGGATTCCCTTCAACAGGGGATCCCACAAAAATATAGCACGACTTTTCCAGCCACCAATGACAACATGAAAACTCTCCCCTACCACCAAAGGGCATTCATTTCAACGCTGCGATTTGACGTCACACATCCTTACGCCACTTGTACATTCTACCGCCAATGTCCACAGCCTCGAGACAGGATCCGAGAGAGTCAGGAAGGACCGCTACAAAGCTAGAGTTTGTTTCTGGTGGCATCTGCTAATCATCAAAAGAAATCAGAAAACATCTTAAAGCGCCCCCGACTGCTGCACACTTCGCCTTACCGCCCCTTATTGGACCATAAGTCCGTTTCATTCGAGAGACTTTCTAGTCAAAACCGACTACTTAAAGTGCGTGCGCCTTTCGTGCCCTCGTACGAACCAGCAAATAGCCACGACGCGAGAGTGTGTTTGACGTCAATGATCCATAGATTGTGTCGAATGCAGCGTTCTAAATTTCCGTGCATGCTGCACTCCGCACATGCCCAGAGACAAGGGGCTATGGAGGCTTCTGCTAACATCAGAAATTATCACCTATTCTGGTCGTGCTCACTCCTATTATAGAAATTGAATTTGTGTGTTCGTATTTCTTAGTCTTCTTCATGTTGCTTGCTTTATTTTCGTAGCACACTGAAAAGTTTTATATGGTCTTGGTAATTTTTTTTCCTACCTGCTAGCATTCTCCTACAAGTGATACGAAATATGTGAAAGCGAAGAGCATTTACGTTCTACAAAGAAAAAACGAACTACACTATGCATAAATAAGAAAGTAAATAGATAAAGGTTTTTTACTGAAAATTATTTCAACAGTGAAAGAGGCAGAATTATTGGTCGAGAAAAATAATTTTTGTTGTTACTTGGCATTTCGCAAGAAAGCAAAACACAGGCGAGAAAGCCAAAGGGTGCTATTTACTGTGTTATACATACTTCAAGATGTGTTTGCAAGTATATATTTTCTCGAGCAAATAAATTTATATATTCCGAAATGAATGGATGACACATTCTTATTCTATCAATTTACCACACGCCTTCGCCAAGAGCTTCTACTATGAATTCTGTTATTGTCACCGTTCCTACATTTTGTTATTATATTTCGATTTTTGCGTAAAAAGAGTACTCCTCCATAACCTTTCACCATTCAGATGCGAAATTATACAGCAGACAGTTCTCTCAACACCGGCTATTTTGGCCCTGACGTGTAAACGAAAATGGCCACTCAAAGCTGACGAGACTCAGTACTGGAGTAGAAAGCCAGGGGCGCTGCAGTAGATACACTTTTCTCGAGAAGCCAAGAATGTCGATCGCGTAAAAGGGGTTTAGCCGACAGCAGCCGTTGTTGGAGGTCAATGCTTGCAGACCCCAGAGGGTTTGGGATGAGGCCGTGGCGCGTACGTCACAGCAAGTGACGCTACAGCGGGGAGCGATTATCTATTTCAGACGAGTTGTAAGACGCCCATGATTAAGGAATTTGTTGCTAGCGCATTCGAGCAGATGTAATTTCGATGGATTGCTCACGCGCTGCCTGCGATATGTAAGCTGTAAGAGAATCTCAGACCAAAGAGCAGTGTTGTATGCAGTAGGAACTGTGTAGTAGTTGGAGTAAGTAGTTGCTATCGAGCAGTCTGGTGTATCGTGTTGGCTGGGCCGGTCGTGGTGGTGCGATGGCGGAGCCTGAGCGCTGTAGTTAAGGTAAAAGCAGCCTCGCGCTTATGTAGTATTGTTATATCAAGTCCCATGTAAATGTTTTGAAAAAAAAATCTCTTAATAATAATCCTTCTTATTAACTTTCGACAATCAATCATCTCAATTTAAAGAATTTACTAATTTCTCCAATCCATGATCATCCCGATTATTGCAAAGAAAAATCAGTTGTTCTTTTTATACATGACAAATCTATCGGCCAGCATTGCACTCGGCTGTGCCAGAAAAATTTCTTATAGAAGCAGATATAGATGCGTTATCCGGCGACCTTATTGAGGTAAGATTTTTCAATTTATTCAGAATGATCTTTCAGGGCCATGACGCAGCACTGCTGACGTCTAAAATTTACGTTTAAATTCACACAGTCAGTTATTGAAAGGTTGTAAGTGAGTCACATTTTTTTATTGACAAATTAGTCACATTTTATTATTGATAGGTTCCGCAATTTATTTTTTGGGAGGTTACACTAAATGAGAATAGTATTTATATTATTTTACTGTGGGGAGGTTACAGAGTTTAAAATTTCTTTTACTGTGCGTTTAAATGCATGGAAGTTCTCGACAGTGCAAGACAATGTAAAGACCGTTAGTGGGTACCTTCTTACGTACTTATTGATTTCCCGTGGTCCCTGCACAAAACCGTGCGGTCGCAAAGCGTGACGGAGAAGCCGACTAGTATGACGTCACAATTCCGTTGCACGGCCCGTATTTCTCGTGGGCCCCGGTTTTTGACCGTCCTCACTTCCGGGAACCTCACGCCACCCGGCTGAGGTCCCGTCCACAAGTCGTCGATCTTCTCCGCGAAAAGTTTCTTGTTTCAATTCCACAGTGACACGGCAACTTTTCTTTCTTGGTGACGTAAAGGTGCTACGTGTCAGTTACGATAAGCTACTGCAATAAAGCAAAGCACGTACTGTAGCTGCCGTCAGTAGCTTTAGTAGTATTCATGATTATAAAAATTTCCTTTTCACAGACTTGTTTATTATTTTGTCGACATAGCAACCCAAAGATATTCACTTTCTGTAAGTTTCCACAGCAATTGATCTTTGGTCCTAATAACATTTAATGTTGGAACAGTTTACGATTTTTCACTAAGAAAAAAAAAAGAAAAGGCTTACGAAGTTTCACTTATAAGAATAATTTGCTTTTGGACTAGTTCCAACTAACAATTTCCCATAATTAGAATGACTTTTCACTTTAAAATTGCATTTAACGTAACTTACAATATCCAGTGGCTTTAGTTTAGTGGTCCGCCGCAGCTGCGCTTCAAGTAAAAAGAAGATCTTTGTCTGTTGATTTATGACTGTCATTTGAAAACTTATTTCTCCCGTACTTTGATTAACCTTCGTTTCTGCAATGTTATGAAGCTATCTTTTGTGTGCCTGCTAAAGAAAAGCTCAGCATCCTAATCGCTGTCAGGCATAGTCCATAAAATATTCAGTATTCCAAAGATTGCGTTATCCCGTATAATTTGATCTCCCGTTTCATTAAGCTCACTTCACCTTTAAAAAATCAACTTTACTTAATCCGAGATATATTCCACTCAGACTCAATTCTTAACAATTACCTTCATACAAACGTTTCGACTGAACACTTCAAAATTAATAACTTCACTTTTTTTCCACTTTATTACAGTGAAATCATATATTTATAAATAGCCGCGTATCAAATATTAACAAGGTGCATGAGTAAGTTTGAACCCATTCGTGACTAAAGCTGAACATGAATTCTCTCGATCGTTACAGTATCAATCCCATACAAAATCTTTTACAGTGGAAGACCTTTCATTCCGCCGCTGCCACACCCCCGCTAGTATAATGAAACAGAAATAAACACAAACATTTCTTCCAGTATTACAGTTGTGACAACAAAATATAAAATTCATTTCACCATATCTAAACATTATAACAAACCTACAGCTACTTACATTCCATAAGTCACTTGGCGGGAACAAATCGATGGTACAGCGCCCCAAACACTGTATCATCACAAGTCCAACCCTCTGCGTGATTGTTCGGTCCCCAGACATTCACAATCCATTAAAGACCGTCACATAGTTAATTAAGGACAGATATATAAATTTCAGAGGACACCATACAGTCACTAGCCGTATTTTATGATACCAACAACAGTTCCCACACCGAATTTACCTGTTATCAGCCCCAGAATATTAAATATATTCTAACTGTTAATGACATCGGTGCGCAAAATTCTAGCAGCGGTTCGTTGTAAATGATGTGCTAAAATAGTTTCCTGTAAATGACTCTTCCCCTGAAAAGCCAAAGAAACTGGTACACCTGTCTAATATCACGTAGAGCCCCCACGAGCACGCAGAAGTACCGCAACACGACGTGGCATGGGCTCGACTAATGTCTGAAATAGTACTGGAGGGAACTGACACCATGAATCCTGCAGGGCTGTCCATAAATCCATAAGAGTACGAGGGGGTTGAGATCTCTTCTGAACAGCACGTTGCAAAGCATCCCAGATACGCTCAGTCATATTCATGTCTGCAGTTTGGTGGACAACGGAAGTGTTTAATCTCAGAAGAGTGTTCCTAGAGCTACTCGTAGCAATTCTGAACGTGTGGAGTGTCGCATTGTCCTGCTGGAATTGCCCAAGTCCGTCAGAATGCACAATGGCTATGAATGCATGCAGGTGATCAGACAGGATGCTTACGTACGCGTCACCTGTCAGGGTCGTATCTAGACGTTTCAGAGGTCCCGTATCACTCCAATTGCACACACCTCCACCAGAATGAACGGTCCCACGCTGACATGCAGGGTTCACGGATTCATGAGGATGTGTCCCATACCCGTACACGTCCATCCGCTCGATACAATTTGCAACGCGACTCGTCCGAGCAGGTAACGTGGTTCCAGTCACCAGCGGCCCAATATCTTTGTTGACGGGCCCAGGCGAGGCGTAAGAAATGGTTCAAATGCCTCTAAGCACTATGGGACTTAACACCTGAGATCATCAGTCCCCTAGAACTTAGAACTACTTAAACCTAACTAACCTAAGGACATCACACACATCCATGCCCGAGGCAGGATTCGAACCTGCGACCGTAGCGGTCGCGCGGTTCCAGACTGTAGCGCCTAGAACCGCTCGGCCACTCCTGCCGGCCGCGAGGCGTAAAGCTTTGTGTCGTGTGGTCATCGAGGATACACGAGTAGGCTTTCGACTCAGAAAGCCCTTATCGATAATTTTTCGTTGACTAGTTCGCACGCTGACACTTGTTGATGGTCCAGCATTGAAATTTTCAGCAACTTGCGGATGGTTGCACTACTGTCACGCTGAATGATTCTCTTCAGTCATCGTTGGTCCCGATCTTGCAGTATCTTTTTCCCGTCGCAGCGATATCGGAGATTTAATATTTTACAGGATGGTCGTGAAATGGTCGTACGTGAAAACCCCCACTCCATTACTACCTCAGAGGTGCTGTGTCTCATCGCTCGTGCGCCGACTATAACACCACGTTCAGACTCACTTGTATCTTGATAAGCTGCCATTGTAGAAGCAGTCGTGATGACTGGGTGTTGTGTGATGTCCTTAGGTTAGTTAGGTTTAAGTAGTTCTAAGTTCTCGGGGACTGGTGACCATAGATGTTAAGTCCCATAGTGCTCAGAGCCATTTTGTAGAAGCAGTAACCGATCTAACGGCTGCCCCAGGCACTTGTTGTCTTATGTAGACGTTGCCGACTGCAACGCGGTGTTCTACCTGTTTACGTATCTCTGTATTTGAGTGCGTATGCCTCCTGTACCAGTTTCTTTGGCGCTTCAGTCTATAACCGTATGTTCCGCTGTAGACGTGAGAAGGTGCCGTTCTGTACACTCGGCGGAAATCTCACTGCGCAGTTCGAACTGAATTACACTTGTTGAAACGGATATTGGAAAACTCCTTTCGAAGCTGTATTATAGCCATCTAGCCTCGACAAATACTGGGCAATGTACGATCGAGATAGCCACACCAGATAGGCACGCCCGGCAAACCACATTAAAAGCCAACCTACAGTTAGCGCTAATGTAAACTTCCAGTTTCGCTGCGTAGCTTAAAATTCACTCCACTCATTTATATTTGCAGAAGATGCAGTATTGCGAAATCTAATGGATCTCTTTGAAACACCGAGTGAATATACGCAGCAGCGTATTCTTGTAGAAAACAAGCTGTAATACTGAAATAACCAGTTACAGCTTACTTTTTTTTTGTTGGGAATCAGTACAATATCCTATAGGTAGAGAGTTGTGCGGATAAGAAAAATGTTAGTCGCATCATTACCGCAACGGAAGTCCCTCATCTGCATCACCAAGCGCTTTATGCGCATCTCCCTCCGCGGATAAAGTATTTTAACCTGTTCGGTGTGCTGAAGCTCTGAAGGTAAGCTTGCACGTGGCTTGACTTTTTTTGTTTGCTGGAATCGGACCTCGTAACTCCCATTCCATAGACAAAGAACGTAAAGGCCCCTCATGACCAAATTTTAGTATAGGATTACACAAAAGTAACTGCAGCATTTCAGACGACAATTTAGTAAAAACTGAAAGACACCCAGAAAACAGACACAAATTGGTGGATAGAGCTCCATTCCAAGATTCTATTTGTACTACGCGCCTGCGCTTAGTTGCTGAGCGCACCACTGAATCACAGGCGTGTCAGAACATGTAAACAAATCATCCGCTCCATATTGTCGCGTCGAATTAGTTCACGCCTGCAGATAGGCAACCCAATGAACAGATTGCTGAAGCGAGCTGCTGTCGAGTACTCATACGCGTCGGGCGGACATATTGACGTTAGCCGCGTCACAAATCGTGTCCATACTGAGCACCTGTAATGCGACATAAGAACTTTTAGAGATACTCTGTTCAGTGATATGTGTTTATTTTATGTGTGTGTTGCAGTTTTCATACAGTCGTCTTCCGAATCCCTGTACTACGTAGTCTGTCGTATTATTAATATATTTCATAAGTTATAATTTCCTGTCTAAATGCTGGCCGCGGTGGCCGTGCGGTTCTAGGCGCTTCAGTCCGGAACCGCGGGACTGCTACGGTCGCAGGTTCGAATCCTGCCTCGGGCATGGATGTGTGTGATGTCCTTAGGTTAGTTAGGGTTAAGTAGTTCTAAGTTCTAGGGGACTGATGACCTAAGATGGTCAGTCCCATAGTGCTCAGAGCCAGCCTGTCATAAATGTTGATATGGATTTTGCGTTGTTATATGCGGAACTTTTACGCAACATTGGGAAGTTAAATAACGTCGTGTTACAAGTTGTGAACACATCTTACCTACTGTTAATTGTTAGCTGCAGGATAGTACACTTCCCAAAGGTACACTCCTGGAAATTGAAATAAGAACACCGTGAATTCATTGTCCCAGGAAGGGGAAACTTTATTGACACATTCCTGGGGTCAGATACATCACATGATCACAATGACAGAACCACAGGCACATAGACACAGGCAACAGAGCATGCACAATGTCGGCACTAGTACAGTGTATATCCACCTTTCGCAGCAATGCAGGCTGCTATTCTCCCATGGAGACGATCGTAGAGATGCTGGATGTAGTCCTGTGGAACGGCTTGCCATGCCATTTCCACCTGGCGCCTCAGTTGGACCAGCGTTCGTGCTGGACGTGCAGACCGCGTGAGACGACGCTTCATCCAGTCCCAAACATGCTCAATGGGGGACAGATCCGGAGATCTTGCTGGCCAGGGTAGTTGACTTACACCTTCTAGAGCACGTTGGGTGGCACGGGATACATGCGGACGTGCATTGTCCTGTTGGAACAGCAAGTTCCCTTGCCGGTCTAGGAATGGTAGAACGATGGGTTCGATGACGGTTTGGATGTACCGTGCACTATTCAGTGTCCCCTCGACGATCACCAGTGGTGTACGGCCAGTGTAGGAGATCGCTCCCCACACCATGATGCCGGGTGTTGGCCCTGTGTGCCTCGGTCGTATGCAGTCCCGATTGTGGCGCTCACCTGCACGGCGCCAAACACGCATACGACCATCATTGGCACCAAGGCAGAAGCGACTCTCATCGCTGAAGACGACACGTCTCCATTCGTCCCTCCATTCACGCCTGTCGCGACACCACTGGAGGCGGGCTGCACGATGTTGGGGCGTGAGCAGAAGACGGCCTAACGGTGTGCGGGACCGTAGCCCAGCTTCATGGAGACGGTTGCGAATGGTCCTCGCCGATACCCCAGGAGCAACAGTGTCCCTAATTTGCTGGGAAGTGGCGGTGCGGTCCCCTACGGCACTGCGTAGGATCCTACGGTCTTGGCGTGCATCCGTGCGTCGCTGCGGTCCGGTCCCAGGTCGACGGGCACGTGCACCTTCCGCCGACCACTGGCGACAACATCGATGTACTGTGGAGACCTCACGCCCCACGTGTTGAGCAATTCGGCGGTACGTCCACCCGGCCTCCCGCATGCCCACTATACGCCCTCGCTCAAAGTCCGTCAACTGCACATACGGTTCACGTCCACGCTGTCGCGGCATGCTACCAGTGTTAAAGACTGCGCTGGAGCTCCGTATGCCACGGCAAACTGGCTGACACTGACGGCGGCGGTGCACAAATGCTGCGCAGCTAGCGCCATTCGACGGCCAACACCGCGGTTCCTGGTGTGTCCGCTGTGCCGTGCGTGTGATCATTGCTTGTACAGCCCTCTCGCAGTGTCCGGAGCAAGTATGGTGGGTCTGACACACCGGTGTCAATGTGTTCTTTTTTCCATTTCCAGGAGTGTACATTGCTTTAAATAATGTTAACGTGCTAAGCCTAAACTTATCAGTTTATTAAACGCTCAATGGTGTATGCTTCAAAGCTTCAGAGAAACATTGATAGCACAAGATTTCCTTTTTTTCTGTAAATTTTCTGACTGGTTTAGTGCGATCAACTGATAATTTCTCCTGTGCCATAAATTTCAGTTTATAAGTTATGTATTATATAGAGATCACACACCAAATTCCAAGTTCACCCAGTCTCGAGAAAAACGTGTAAAATAATTTAAATAGATATGCACAGTGAGGTCCTAAAAGTCGTGGGGTACCTCCTAATGTCGCGTCAGATATATCTTTGCTCGGCATAATGAAGGAACTCGACGAGGCATGGATTCAAAAAGTCGTTGGAAGCCTGTGAGGTAACGGGCGAATTGTGGCACCCTGAAAATATTCTAAGTTGGCATGGCGGCACAGGACGCTCGTCAAAGCCGCGGCCCGGTGACAAACACGTGGTGGCAAACGTTAGCCGGACGAGAGGGGCAGCCCCAGCGCATGGTCCAGCCGCGTGGCTGGAATTGCGCTGTCACGAGGACGGTGCTTTGTGTCGATGAAAGAGACACGCTGGGAGTGCCAAAGATGGTGGACTTTGTGAAATCTTAATGGCAGACATTCACAGTCTGTATAGAAATTAATAGTAGCCAGATGAATCGTGATACCTCAAAAAGAAACATGTACATTACCGTTATTTGCACGACGATTCTGATGGTGTAATCAGATTTTCAATATATTTATTAGTTTAAAGTTTAGTATCTGACGGTAAATTATACAAGTAACACCCAGCAACGAATTTCCAAAATATAGATGCTTCATCCGATTTTGTCGATCGGCGTGTCTTTAGAAAGCTGTTGGTGTAAACCTAAACTGATATGAATTACAGGCATGTAACTTAAATAGTACATGCGTTATTGGAGGTCAAAGCGGCCGATTACTACCGATCGCGTCAGGCCATAAGTACTTCACAGTTACACGAAAAAACGGTAGCAGCATGCTTATAAATATATTGATTCATCTATGTCTTTGTTTATATCCGACATATACTATTCATGAAGAAACTGGTTAAGTATTTACTGTGTGCTGGAAAGCACAGAGACATTAAGCTCCTGGACTGCCTTTTGCTTCTTTTCTTTTGATGCATGTTTATTTAATTGTTTACGTATTTAATAATGTGTGTTAGAGCGTGTTTATGGTCCAACCGTAGAAATATTTATTTAATTTCAGGTATTTAAATGTAAAAACAGTATTTCGTATGTGCTTAAATACACTCCTGGAAATGGAAAAAAGAACACATTGACACCTTTGTGTCAGACCCACCATACTTGCTCCGGACACTGCGAGAGGGCTGTACAAGCAATGATCACACGCACGGCACAGCGGACACACCAGGAACCGCGGTGTTGGCCGTCGAATGGCGCTAGCTGCGCAGCATTTGTGCACCGCCGCCGTCAGTGTCAGCCAGTTTGCCGTGGCATACGGAGCTCCATCGCAGTCTTTAACACTGGTAGCATGCCGCGACAGCGTGGACGTGAACCGTATGTGCAGTTGACGGACTTTGAGCGAGGGCGTATAGTGGGCATGCGGGAGGCCGGGTGGACGTACCGCCGAATTGCTCAACACGTGGGGCGTGAGGTCTCCACAGTACATCGATGTTGTCGCCAGTGGTCGGCGGAAGGTGCACGTGCCCGTCGACCTGGGACCGGACCGCAGCGACGCACGGATGCACGCCAAGACCGTAGGATCCTACGCAGTGCCGTAGGGGACCGCACCGCCACTTCCCAGCAAATTAGGGACACTGTTGCTCCTGGGGTATCGGCGAGGACCATTCGCAACCGTCTCCATGAAGCTGGGCTACGGTCCCGCTCACCGTTAGGCCGTCTTCCGCTCACGCCCCAACATCGTGCAGCCCGCCTCCAGTGGTGTCGCGACAGGCGTGAATGGAGGGACGAATGGAGACGTGTCGTCTTCAGCGATGAGAGTCGCTTCTGCCTTGGTGCCAATGATGGTCGTATGCGTGTTTGGCGCCGTGCAGGTGAGCGCCACAATCAGGACTGCATACGACCAAGGCACACAGGGCCAACACCCGGCATCATGGTGTGGGGAGCGATCTCCTACACTGGCCGTACACCACTGGTGATCGTCGAGGGGACACTGAATAGTGCACGGTACATCCAAACCGTCATCGAACCCATCGTTCTACCATTCCTAGACCGGCAAGGGAACTTGCTGTTCCAACAGGACAATGCACGTCCGCATGTATCCCGTGCCACCCAACGTGCTCCAGAAGGTGTAAGTCAACTACACAGGCCAGCAAGATCTCCGGATCTGTCCCCCATTGAGCATGTTTGGGACTGGATGAAGCGTCGTCTCACGCGGTCTGCACGTCCAGCACGAACGCTGGTCCAACTGAGGCGCCAGGTGGAAATGGCATGGCAAGCCGTTCCACAGGACTACATCCAGCATCTCTACGATCGTCTCCATGGGAGAATAGCAGCCTGCATTGCTGCGATAAGTGGATATACACTGTACTAGTGCCGACATTTTGCATGCTCTGTTGCCTGTGTCTACGTGCCTGTGGTTCTGTCAGTGTGATCATGTGATGTATCTGACCCCAGGAATGTGTCAATAAAGTTTCCCCTTCCTGGGACAATGAATTCACGGTGTTCTTATTTCAATTTCCAGGAGTGTATGTGTGTGGGTGCGTTCGCTTGAAGACATGGCGCGAGCGCTCTAGCCAATCACAGAGCTCGTGAATGGGGAGACTGGATGGTAGCATCGTTTCCGGAGAGGACACGAGGCAGTTGTGACAGTGCGGTAGTTCTGGAGAGTACGGCACTGGACGCGGGAAGTGCTGGACGCAACGGCGCGACGGGCGCGGAGTCGGCGGAAAGACTTGCACAGTGGAGCAGTTTGCGCGTGGTCGCGGCAGATACAAATACTTCGGAGTGCCGACTTGTGTGCACTTGTGAGATTTCCGTGTCTTCTACAGTGAAGACGTAGTGTGCGTTTAGAAGTGAATATCTGGCGAGCTATGTTATTATTCATAACTAATTACGTGCAGTAGGAATCTGTTATTTCCCCGTTATTCAAATTATAAGTTATTTAATTACTGGACCATCGACACCAGTAAGTGTTTTGCAGAAATACACTCCTGGAAATTGAAATAAGAACACCGTGAATTCATTGTCCCAGGAAGGGGAAACTTTATTGACACATTCCTGGGGTCAGATACATCACATGATCACACTGACATAACCACAGGCACATAGACACAGGCAACAGAGCATGCACAATGTCGGCACTAGTACAGTGTATATCCACCTTTCGCAGCAATGCAGGCTGCTATTCTCCCATGGAGACGATCGTAGAGATGCTGGATGTAGTCCTGTGGAACGGCTTGCCATGCCATTTCCACCTGGCGCCTCAGTTAGACCAGCGTTCGTGCTGGACGTGCAGACCGCGTGAGACGACGCTTCATCCAGTCCCAAACATGCTCAATGGGGGACAGATCCGGAGATCTTGCTGGCCAGGGTAGTTGACTTACACCTTCTAGAGCACGTTGGGTGGCACGGGATACATGCGGACGTGCATTGTCCTGTTGGAACAGCAAGTTCCCTTGCCGGTCTAGGAATGGTAGAACGATGGGTTCGATGACGGTTTGGATGTACCGTGCACTATTCAGTGTCCCCTCGACGATCACCAGCGGTGTACGGCCAGTGTAGGAGATCGCTCCCCACACCATGATGCCGGGTGTTGGCCCTGTGTGCCTCGGTCGTATGCAGTCCTGATTGTGGCGCTCACCTGCACGGCGCCAAACACGCATACGACCATCATTGGCACCAAGGCAGAAGCGACTCTCATCGCTGAAGACGACACGTCTCCATTCGTCCCTCCATTCACGCCTGTCGCGACACCACTGGAGGCGGGCTGCACGATGTTGGGGCGTGAGCAGAAGACGGCCTAACGGTGTGCGGGACCGTAGCCCAGCTTCATGGAGACGGTTGCGAATGGTCCTCGCCGATACCCCAGGAGCAACAGTGTCCCTAATTTGCTGGGAAGTGGCGGTGCGGTCCCCTACGGCACTGCGTAGGATCCTACGGTCTTGGCGTGCATCCGTGCGTCGCTGCGGTCCGGTCCCAGGTCGACGGGCACGTGCACCTTCCGCCGACCACTGGCGACAACATCGATGTACTGTGGAGACCTCACGCCCCACGTGTTGAGCAATTCGGCGGTACGTCCACCCGGCCTCCCGCATGCCCACTATACGCCCTCGCTCAAAGTCCGTCAACTGCACATACGGTTCACGTCCACGCTGTCGCGGCATGCTACCAGTGTTAAAGACTGCGATGGAGCTCCGTATGCCACGGCAAACTGGCTGACACTGACGGCGGCGGTGCACAAATGCTGCGCAGCTAGCGCCATTCGACGGCCAACACCGCGGTTCCTGGTGTGTCCGCTGTGCCGTGCGTGTGATCATTGCTTGTACAGCCCTCTCGCAGTGTCCGGAGGAAATATGGCGGGTCTGACACACCGGTGTCAATGTGTTCTTTTTTCCATTTCCAGGAGTGTATACCGCATTCTCAAAAGTACTTCTACTGTCGTGCTCATCATTTAAAGTCGTTAAGATAGTACCTGTAGATTTTATTTCACTGCAATCTTTCATTTATAAATTTATATGTTACATTCATAATTCGCAATTGCCGAGTGATAGCAGCCTTCGACCATTCTATTCATGTGTGTATTCTTATCGTATACTGTAGACTCAGCAGTATTTGGCCTATAATGCGGCAACTACGTATCCCAGCCCCTAGACAACGAAACCAGCCAAAACTTTCAATATTTCTACTTTGAGTCGGAGGGTGCGTAGTTATTTGAAAGCCCGCAAGCCCCGGCAGAAATATTGAGCCATGCTGCCTCTACAGCTGTCCGTAATTTCGAAAATGTTGCCCTTGCAGAATTTTGTGCACGAACTGATCTCTCTATTGTGTCCGATGGGACTCATGTTGGGCGATCTGAGTGACTAATGTCCAGAATGGTTCAAATGGCTCTGAGCACTATGGGACTCAACTGCTGAGGTCATTAGTCCCCTAGAACTTAGAACTAGTTAAACCTAACTAACCTAAGGACATCACAAACATCCATGCCCGAGGCAGGATTCGAACCTGCGACCGTAGCGGTCTTGCGGTTCCAGACTGCAGCGCCTTTAACCGCACGGCCACTTCGGCCGGCATGTCCAGAATGTTCTTCAAACCTATCGCTAACTATGGCCTGGTGACATGACATCAATGTTTTGGAACGTGAAGGCAATGAATTACTACAAATCGTCTCCAAGTAGCCAAGCATAACCATTTCCAGTCAATAACTGGTTCAGCTGCACCAAAGGATCCAGTCCATTTGATATATACATAGCCCTTGCAATTATGGAGCTACCACCAGCTTGTACCTTTTTGACAACTTGGCTCCGAAGCTTCGTGGGGTCTGCGTCACACACGAACCCTATCAGCTATTACCATCTGAGATCGGGACTCATCTTACAAGTCCACGTTTTCCAGTCGTCTAGGGTCCAAGCGATATGCTCACGAGTGTAGGGGCGGCGCTGCAGGCGATGTCGTGCTGTTAACAAAAAAATTTGCGTCGGTCGTCTCCTGTGATAGACCATTAACGTCACATTTCGCAGCACTACGTTTGTTCGTCGTATACCCCACATTGATTTCTGCCTTTATTTCACTTGTGTGTTAGCACTGTCAGCACTACGCAAACGCCACACTATGCAAAAATGTTGTACGTAAACATTTAAAGTGACTGTTTGAGTGCTGAATTTGTAAATGTAAATCTCGGATGAGAAACAGCTGAACAGTTACGAAGAAGGCGTGTGTTACCTAAAAGTTTGTCATAAAAGTTTTGAGTTGTTGCGATAACGATAACAAAATATGTAATGACTACATAAACTCGGCATATTACTGCAAGAAATTCACTTTCCGAAGTTACTAGCTTTTTTTTTTTTTTGGAATCATATCTAAAAATAAGAAACCGATTACAAATTTAGGATAGCTGCGAAGCCTTCTGTACACGGCGAAATCTAAAACATAATCTCGGCCTCACCGGTCCACTGACGTTACAAGTCGCGAAGTCGTCAGTTTGATGAATGTACCTCTAATAGACGTCACCGTGATCCAGTATATCCACAGTGGAGGTGGATCGTCCGTGAAGAGACGGATCCAAAGGAACGGCATATGTATTACCATTAAAACAAGAATTTCCTATCAACTGCATTCCTTTTCTTTTTTATAGCTATAATTCCCGCTTGAGCTTTCGCAAATAATATTCGTGACTGGCAGTGAGTTAATAAAAAGTAAAATTTTAAACTGAAATGGATTTTTGTACACAGTAGCTGAACCGTTTTCAACTTCCAAAGGGATTAAAGGCCCAATCAAATATGAGTTTCGTTTCCTTGACTTATTAAAGCTTCTACTTCGAATTTCGATAGTTTCCCATCGCATTTGAGTTTGCTGTGTAAAAGAAATTCACCCAAATACATCGACTTTTTACAAATTGATTGTTATAGGTCATAGGCATACTCTCTAGGGAAGAGGGGAGAAATGGATTCAGCTGCATCCGTTTAGAAAAATGTGGTCTTCATGAACCAAACTCGTATCACATACATCAGTTCAGCTCCTGACTAGTAGCAAGCGCATCCAGAACTGTTTGTCGCAAAATCTCAAAACTGCTTCATTGTTTACCGCGAAACTAGAATGGCTTGCCTCCCAATTCCTCTCCACCTCTTTCGCTAACATCCTGCGTACGCTCTCGTTCTTGGGTACGGTACTATTAGTTTTCCATTTTGACTTTTCTAAAATCCATACAGCATGACACCAGTAGGTCGAAAAAAGAAAGGTGAACGATTAGAAATGAATGGGTTCCGAAAAGGACCAGTCACCAGTGAACTACACTGCTTGACAAGAAAGAGTGAAGCAAACAGAAGGAGAGGGGGAAACGAAAGGAAACGAAACGAAACTTCATTGGTGGGAGGAAAAATAATGTTATACCAGTGGTTACAAACTCGAGTCAAATTCACAAAGAACTTGTCAGCATGTGTGCACTTATCAGTATGGCGTTGCGACCCATCTGACCTGGATGCATGTAAAGATTATATTGGGAAGGGTGAACTATCCCTGGCTTGGAACACTTCTGCAAGAAAGACACGAGCATTTAGTTCATTCTCTATATTTAAGAAAACAATCAACTCATCATAAAGGGCCTTCTTTGCCCATCACAAGCAGGTAACAAATTTTTTGACAGTTTCGTAACAGGGAAATAAGTTCACGACTAAACACAGGTACTTGGAATACAAGTCTTTGTTGAGGATACAACACAATGAAAGCTTCTATAGTCAGAATTCGTTCTCCACCACTCGACCACCAAATATTTAAGTCCTCTGTCTCCTTGAACACAGCGCTGTGGAATAGATTAACACTTACAATCTGTACGAGTTCACAGTTTCTATAGTCTTGTCAAATGAGACCGACTGAATACCAGTAGGCCCGCAGGCTCGTTTCCAATGTACTGTGGCGGCGAAAGTGACATGCGTTCAAGGCAGCGCTGTATCCGGAGCAGACTTCTTCTCTTGGCTGGCTGCGTCGTAACTGCCATGATCTTTTTTTTCCTTTATTATTATTTCACACCCCAGCCCCAAGTGGGCGGGGGTGGGCTCGCAGCGACACAATCCGCCGCTCTTCAGCTGAGAGACTGTATAAAAGAAAACATAAAGTACAGGGATAAAACATGATTTTACACATCAGAAGGCGATATAGTGGGAGATAAAATATACGAAAAAGGTAGCGGTTTCATGAGGGACATTCACATAAAATCCACATACAATTAAAATGACACTCACCGAAGATATAGCACAGAGACACTATCAGCACGAAAAGCACCATTAAAAATGGCGTTCACAGTAATGACAGAGACACGGGACGACGACACTGAACACACACTGCTCTTAAGTTACATGCAAGGTGAGCACCAAAACATGACAAAGTAACTGGATTAAAATTGGAAGGACCTGCCAAGGGAGGGGAGATCAGACAGGAGGGATAGAGGAAAGAGAGAGGGGGTCGTTGGAGGAGGGGGCAGGAAGGGGCAGAAGGGGGGGATGGAGCCGATAGCACACCAAGGGGCAGGAATAGGGAGGGTGAGGAGGGAGCAGCCCAGGAAGGAGCGCAAGGATTGGGAAAGGAGAAGTAAGAAGGACAGGGAGGTAGTGGGGAGGAAACAACAGAGGAGGAGGGGAGCAATAGGGAGGAGGGAAGGGGAATAGAAGGGTCAGAATTGGAAGGAAGTATAAATATTGGGATGAAGCACATCATATGTGATGGGGAAACATGGGAAATTTATTTTGGAGGAGATGGAGGGTTTGGAGATGGAGAGAGGGTGGGCCACAGATGTGGCAGCAGGCAGATGTGGAGAGGAAAGGGGATAAGGGGGATCAAGGTGGTCGTTGGGATAGAGGATACAGGTATGTTGAAGCAAAAGGAGGAGATGTGGGAAAGGGATGAGGTCATAGAGGATCCTCCTGGGGAAAGGGGGACACACACAGAAAGTGCCACAGAGTGCGTGGCGTTTGTGGGTTTGGAGGGCTTTATAGAATTTAGCAGGGTTGAGATCCTGGCAGCACCAGCATAACAAAGAATGGGATGGATCAATGATCTGTATGAAGGATGGTGAAAGGATGCAATCCCCATGTCTGGCCAGACAGTTATTCCAGGAGCTGGAGGCTATTGTGGGCTTTGCATTGGATGGTAACGAGATGGGAGTAGAGGTGACGTGATGGTCAAGGGTGAGGCCAAAGTATTTCAAAGTGGGAGTAGGTTGTACAGGACAGTCATAGATGGTGAGGTAGAAATCATAGTCAGAAGCCGGGGTGGTGCGTCCTATAATGACTGCCTGGGTTTTGAATGCTTGATTGGAAGGAGCCACTGGTTGCACCAAGTGGTAAATTGGTTTAAGTGGGTTTATGGGGGAGCGCTGGGGCAGTTGAAGGGTAGGATAGAGGGCAAAGAAGGAATACTGAAGGATGGGTGGGCATGGATTGGGCATGTCAGCAGTATGCAGGAGATATAGCAGGGTAAAGGACGGAGCCCTGGGGCACACCTGCAGTAGTGTAGAAGATACGGGAATTGGTGTTTTGAATGGTGACGTAGGAAGGGCGGTGGGAGAGGAAAGGGCAATTAGGCAGATGAAGTTGTTAGGAAGGGCTTTGGTGTGGAACATGAAAAGGAGGCCAGAATGCCATGCACGGTCATAGGCGTTCAGGATGTCGAGGGAAACAAAAATAGCAGAGGCTCCTGATTGACTGCACGTCACATTGGCGAATGCAACAAAAGGTTCGTGGTAGGAGCGACCTCTCTTTCTGATTCACACGCCGTCTTTGCTTTGGTCCAGTGTACACTTTAATAAAAGTTACCTTGCAGTGTAACAGTGAAGCAAATCAGTTTCCGGATATAATCGTGACGTTGGTGGGAATGAAAGGTAGCTTACCCTCCACAGAATTATGGAAGTAGCACCACCTGCAGGTAGCGCTGCAAATGGAGGGGCCGGAACGTCGTGTAGTCGCAGGATCTGAGTTGGCAACCAACCCGACGGCGGTGTGCTGCCTTGCGGCGTTGGCGCTTCACGGCTTTTGCAACATGCCAAAGGGTGTCATGAAGTCGTTATATCCTCTCCTGACGCAAGGTGGCCCTCGACCGTTGCAAATGGTCCTCGATATCCTTGGTACTGACACTGCGGAGTTGATGTCCGAGCTGGACCTCGCTGGACACGGCACCCTCCACATCACGCAGGCCGTTCATAAAGACATGTACCTTGCAGGGACGAACATTGTCCTGAAAAAGGCACCACGTTACTGTAACATGAGAGGAAACACATGAGAAGCTAGGATGTTCGTGACTTACTGTTGTGCCGTCAGAGTTATCCCAGTCACTGGCAGCCGTGACCTGAAGCCATACCGGATGGCTGCCCACACCATGGCACAAGGAGCAACACCTCAGCGTCTCTCCAAAACGTTGGAAGAATGATGACTATGCTCGTCCAGGGCAGTGCAGAACCGCGATACATCGCTGAACGCAATGCGATGCCATTCATCAGTAGTCGATGCTTCCTATTCGCGGCACCACTCTCTACGCAGCCGTTTGTGTTGTGGCGTTAGTAGCTACCTACGTATGGGACGGTGATTTCCTAGTGCGGCTGACACTAGGTAGAAATAAGAAAGACAAAGATGCAGAAGTCCCGTCGACAACGAGGTCATTAGAGACGGAGCTCATGCTAGGGTTAGGGAAGGATTGGGAAGAAAATCGGCCGTGCCCTTTCAAAGGAACCATCCCGGCATTTGCCTGAAGCGATTTAGGGAAATCACGGAAAACCTAAATCAGGATGGCTGGAGACGGGATTGAACCGTCGTCCTCCCGAATGCGAGTCCAGTGTGCTAACCACTGCGCCACCTCGCTCGGTAAAGATGCAGAAGTAATGTAACGCATATGCCCTGTGTAAAACATATGTGACCTGTGACAAATGTAATACAAGAATAATACAAACATACGTCTGTGCATACAAATTTACAAAATGAATAAGAAAGATATATTTTGTACGCTACCTCGAATGTGACAGGCTCGATGATTTGCCGAGTCTTCCGAGATGGGTAGGTGGCGGGATTATAATACAAATCCATTTACTTTCCTGTTATCTTTGTTTCTCCTTCTTAAAGGCAAGAATCTTTTTGTTTTAGAAAATTTTTCCGAATTTATAATTATAAATTTACAATATGTCATCACCTCTGTTCTGTCTTCCTAATTTCATATATTCTATACATAAATTGTAACAACGTGGCAGGTCATTTGTAAAAGGCAGCAAATAAAACCAAAATGAAAAAAAATGAAGTCGTCGACCAATGGTTATGGACCACCCTTGTGGTGGTGGTCAGATGTGGTCGACTTGAACCTTGACTGCCCTCACGTTCTCATGCAGTCCAGTATTAGGCTTGAGCCGAATCTGAATACCCCAAAAGTCTGGATATGTACAGTTCGACAGCCGACCAAACGGAGATCCACAGTGAGGCCCGTTTCAAACTCCGTCAGGTGCTACTAACGCTGTCTCCCTCTATTGTGAGCCATATTCATATGATTCACAGTGATCACTTAATATCTGATTCCACTCACGTCCTTTATAAACGCCACGAGATCTGGTAACAATGCTAAACACGAATACTGTGCTCTGGTGTCCGTGCTGCCATTCAAAAACAATTGTACCTCTCGAATCGCTTATAAACCCGCGTGTGGTGTATACGCGTACGACTTAATCTTTCTAGAAGCAGTTTATCGTAGACCACTAGGACAACTAAGAGTTCCTAGCGACTGGAAAAAAGTGCCATGTCGTTTCCGTTTCCTAAAAGGACTGCACGACTATCTCGTTGACGTCAATTTGTTGCACAGTTATGGAACATGTTTTATGTTCTAGAATTATCATGCATTTGGAAAACGAAAATCTTCGCTATAAACATCATTATGGATTCCACAAACAGAGATCTTGCGAAACTCAGCTCGCCCTGTTCCTCCATGAGATCCATAGCGCTGTGGACACAGCACTCAGATTGAAGCCGCCTTCTTTGACTTCAGGAAGGCATTTGACACCGTCCCTCACTGCCGTTTAGTGAAAACGAATCCGAGGTTATCGTGGATTCAAAACTTCCTTGCAGAGAGAACTCAAGATGTTACTCTTAACGGAAGAAAATCGACAGGTGTAAGGGTAATATTCGGAGTAGCCCAAGGAAATGTGATAGGATCGCTATTGTTTACAATGTATATAAATCATCTAGTAGAAATCGTCGGATGTTGTTTAATAATGATCGCAGGTGATGCAGTTATCTAAGTAAGTAGAAACGACAGAAAACAGTATCGATTTGCGAAATGACCTGGAGAGGTTTGATGAATGGTACAGACTCTAACAGTTCACCCTGAATATAAATAAGTTTAACATACTGCGCGTGCATAGGTAAAGAAAGCCACTACTGTACAACTACACTATCGATGAGAAACTCCTGGAAACAATAGCTAACCCTCCAGAGCGACTTCAAGTGGAACGAATAGATAAAAGAGATAGTAAGACAAGCAGATGCTAGGCAGAGAATCGTTGGAAGAATCTTAAGGAAATGTAGCTCTCCACGAAGGAAGTGGCTTACAACGCACTTGTTCGATAGATTCTTGAGTATTCCTCATCAGTCTTGAATCCTTACCAAGTAGTACTGACAGAAGACATAGAGAAGGTCCAACGAAGAGCGGCGCGTTTCGACACGGGATCGCAAGAGCTTTACTGAGATGCACAACATACTCCATTAGCTGGTGTTACAAAAGGGGTGTTGTGCGTCACGGGGTAGTATGCAATTGGAATTTCGAGACAGTACTTTCAGGGAAAAGTCGGACAGCATACTGCTTACTTAACATACACCTTGCGTAATGACAACGACGCAGAAATTCGAAAAATTAGAGCAATATGATCATTCTTCCCACGCTAATGGGACAGGATAGGGGGGATAAGTTAGTAGTGCTACATGCGCACTTCGCGGATACGATGTAGATGTACACTAGTGGCCATTAAAATTGCAACACCACAAAGAAGACGCGAAATTTAACCGACAGCAAGAAGATGCTGTGATATGCAAATGATTAGCTTTTCAGAGCATTCACACCAGGCTGGCGCCGGTGGCGACACTTACAACGTGCTGACATGAGGAAAGTTTCCAACCGATTTCTCACACACAAACAGCTGTTGACCGGCGTTGCCTGGTGAAACGTTGATGTGATGCCTCGTGTAAGGAGGAGAAATGCGTACCATCACGTTTCCGACTTTGATAAAGGTCAGATTGTAGCCTATTGCGATTGCGATTACTTTGAACAGTGAACGTTACATTTCAGATGTCTTACGACCCGTGGCTCTACCCTTCATTCGATCCCTGCGAAACCCTACATTTCAGCAGGATAATGTACGACCGCATGTTGCAGGTCCTGTACGGGCCTTTCTGGATACAGAAAATGTTCGACTGCTGCCCTGGCCAGCACATTCTCCAGATCTCTCACCAGTTGAAACCGTCTGGGCAATGGTGGCTGAGCAACTGGATCGTCACAATACCCCAGTCACTACTCTTGATGAACTGTGGTATCACGTTGAAGCTGCATGAGCAGCTGTACCTGTACACGCCATCCAAGCTCTGTTTGACTCAATGCCCAGGCGTATCAAGGCCGTTATTACGGCCAGAGGTGGTTGTTCTGGATACTGATTTCTCAGGATCTATGCACCCAAATTGCGTGAAAATGTAATCACATGTTGGTTCTAGTATAATGTATTTGTCCAATGAATACCCGTTTATCATCTGCATTTCTTCTTGGTGTAGCAATGTTAATGGCCGGTAGTGTAGATGAACGTATTGTGACATCCCGCCCTGTCTTCTAGGTGCTTGACACCTATCGCAGACAGTGTACCTCTCAACGACGAACGAGTTTGCCATCACCAATGGACGCCGACGCGCAGTAGCAGCCCAGCAGCGCCTCCTGCTTGGCGGTAGGGTAACGGAGAGCCCTTGGCGGGTCGCCGGAGACGGCGTCGATATTCCAGAGCTGGTCTGCGGTGTGCGCGTGGCGGCGCGCAGTTGGCGCGGCGCGTTTCGTATGCATAGACAGGGCGGGCGGTACCTGCTGGCGTTTGTCACTGCCGGAGCCACGGCCTGCGGACTGCTGCTTCTGCCTCCCGCCCGGCGCGAGGCTCGGGGCCCTGTGTCGCCTGCACACGACGCCCGCGGCCTAAAATTGGAAAACAAGCGCCGCCGCTTCTCTGCGTCTCACGTGCCGCCAGAAGGGGCCACATATTGCGCGCTTTGTTCCGCGGGCACGGACCTGCCAGACAGGCAAAAGTCGGAGCATGCAGTTCGCCACGGCACTCTGTCACGACAGTAGCGAAGTCACTTCTTCTTGTTCTTCTTTTCATACTAGGCTAAAGCCTGTTTCTGTACCCCGCAGTCTACATTGAGGTTATCATACCACCTTATGCTTGCACTCCCTATATATCGTTTGCAGCTAGTAACCTGCACTGGAGAGCCAAAGAAATTTGTACATCTGGCCAATACCGTGTAGGGCTCCCGTGAGCGCGCAGAAGAATAATCAATTGACAGCTGAAAAAATTGAGATTTGGGAATATTGCACGTAAGTCCCGCAGACTGCAAAACAGAAAACGACAACTGGACATTTCTAAGGTGGTCTTCAATGGAAGCACCTGAAAGAGTGATGTCATCGAGATAACTGATGCAGCCAGGCACAGAGGCTGTCAGCTGTTCTAAAAATCATTGAAAAATTGCGGGCACATAGTGTTGATATTGCTATAGGCTGAAAAGTGTATTGACAGTGGCCTAGTGGTCTCATCCGAGGGGAGTTGGAGGTACACTTCTGACAAATCAATCTTGGAAAAGTAGTGGCTGCATGCTAATTTTGCAAGAAACTTGTAAGAGTGGGGTAAAGGGTACATATCTGTCATGGACTGTGCATTAATCATGAGACGGAAGTCACTGCAGAGGCAAAGCTTACCCGTCAGCTTCATAACAATGACCAGTTATGTAGCCCGGCCACTGGAAGAAATTGGCCTAATGACATTGAGAGACATCAAATGGTCTAATTCGGCCTTGACAGAGTCGTGCAAGGTAACAGGCACCTGTCGCACCTGAAATAACAAGGGTGGGTGGAATCTTTCATGGTAACGTGAGCTGAAAATCGGTAGTACAAGCCCAGTGCAAAATAGTGATGAAAACTCAGAGCAGAGGGCCTCTAGTTGCTGATACAGAACTAGATCTGACTCTAAATTTACCTCATCGGCAATGGAGAAACCAAAACCATAAAATGCATCTAACACAAATGGGTCTTTGGTATGGGAATGATCCACAGCAAGGAAGGTGAGAGGGCAAACAACAGATTTGTAAGATACAGGAGTGAAAAACTGACCTAGGATTAGAGCCTGCTGTTTATTGTAGCTAACTAACTTCTGTGAAACCTGTGTGATGTAGGGAACCCCAAGTCCGTGTATGTTTGTGCATTTACTAAAGTCATTGCAGCTCCTGTGTCCACTTGCATTTTTAGCTGTTTATTAAACACACGCAAGTCAATAAACAATTTGTTCAGAGAGAGAGACAATGAAGAGAGGCAGTTGATGCCCATCAGTGCTACTGTATCCGTTACGTTTGAAAAAGAATTGCACACTGATGCAATGTGGCCGTTCTTTTGACACTTGCTGCAAACAGCCCAATGCTTAGGGCATGCAGCACACTCATGCTGGATGAAGCAGTACTTCTAAGACTCGTCTAATGTCTGAAATAGTGCAGGAGGGAATTGACACCATGAATCTTACAGAGCTGACGATAAATCCATGAGTACGAGAGGGTGGAGCTTCTACTGAACAGAACGTTGCAAGGAATCCCAGATTCTTTCTTTCTTTCTTTCTTTCACTGGTGTCATGTCCCTCGCTGACGCAGGGTCGGCATTGTTAGGCAAGGTTAGTGGAAAGGGTGGCCGGATGCCCTTCCTGCCGCCACCCTGTACCCCCCGGGACGGAATTAGTGTACCCCTGCTGTCTGCGTCGAGTGTAATTAATGGAATAGTGCGTGCGTTATCAGATGTCTGCGAGTCGTGTAACTGAGGCGGAACGTGGGGACCAGCCTGGTATTCACCTATCGGGATGTGTAAAACCGCCTAAAAACCACATCCAGGTTGGCCGGCACACCGGCCGACGACGGTAACCCGCCGGGCGGATTCGATCAGGGGCGATGCGCCTACCACAGTCCAGGTAGCAGTGCATTAGCGCTCTCGGCTAACACGGCGGGTCGTTGCAAGGCATCCCAGATGTGCTCAATAATGTTTATGTATGGGTACTTAGTGGCCAGCGGAAAACTCAGAAGAGTGTTCCTGGAGCCACTGTGTAGCAGTTCTGGACATCTGTGTGTGTGTGTGTGTGTGTGTGTGTGTGTGTGTGTGTGTGTGTGTGTGTGTGGTGGGGGAGGGGGGGGGGCGCATTGTCCTGCTGGAATTGCCCTAGGTAGTCGAAATCCACAATGCACATGAACGGATGCAAGTGGTCAGACAGAATGCTTAAGTACGTGTCATCAGTCAGTGTCTACATCTACATTTACATCTACATTTATACTCCGCAAGCCACCCAACGGTGTGTGGCGGAGGGCACTTTACGTGCCACTGTCATTACCTCCCTTTCCTGTTCCAGTCGCGTATGGTTCGCGGGAAGAACGACTGTCTGAAAGCCTCCGTGCGCGCTCTAATCTCTCTAATTTTACATTCGTGATCTCCTCGGGAGGTATAAGTAGGGGGAAGCAATATATTCGATACCTCATCCAGAAACGCACCCTCTCGAAACCTGGCGAGCAAGCTACACCGCGATGCAGAGCGCCTCTCTTGCAGAGTCTGCCACTTGAGTTTATTAAACATCTCCGTAACGCTATCACGGTTACCAAATAACCCTGTGACGAAACGCGCCGCTCTTCTTTGGATCTTCTCTATCTCCTCCGTCAGACCGATCTGGTACGGATCCCACACTGATGAGCAGTACTCAAGTATAGGTCGAACGAGTGTTTTGTAAGCCACCTCCTTTGTTGATGGACTACATTTTCTAAGCACTCTCCCAAGGAATCTCAACCTGGTACCCGCCTTACCAACAATTAATTTTATATGATCATTCCACTTCAAATCGTTCCGCACGCATACTCACAGATATTTTACAGAAGTAACTGCTACCAGTGTTCGTTCCGCTATCATATAATCATACAATAAAGGATCCTTCTTTCTCTGTATTCGCAATACATTACATTTGTCTATGTTAAGGGTCAGTTGCCACTCCCTGCACCAAGTGCCTATCCGCTGCAGATCTTCCTGCATTTCGCTACAGACGTATTAGGGGTCCCGTATCACTCCAATTGCACACGCCCCACATTATTACAAGCCTCCGCCAGACTGAACAGTTCGATGCTGACATGAGGGTCCATGGATTCATGAGGTTATCTCCATACCCCATACCCGAACACAACCGTCAGCTCGACACAATTTGAAACGAGACTCGTCCGACCAGGCAACACGTTTCCAGTCATCAACAGTCCAATGTCGGTGTTGACGGCCCCAGGCGAGGCGTACAACTTTGTGTCGTTCAGTCATCAAGGGTACACGAGTGGGCCTTCGGCCCCGAAGGCCCATATCGATGATGTTTCGTTGAATGGTTCGCACGCTGACACTTGTTGATGGACCAGCATTGAAATCTGCAGCAGTTTGCGGAAGGGTTGCACTTCCGTCACTTTGAACGATTCTCTTCAGTCGTCGTTAGTCCCGTTCTTGCAGGACCTTTTCCGGCCGCGGCGGTATCGGACATTTGATATTTTACCGGATTCCTGATATTCATGGTACACTCGTGAAATGGTCGTACGGGAAAATCCCTACTCAGTCGTTACTTCGGAGATGCTGTGTTCCATCGCTCGTGCGCCGCTTATAACACCACGTTCAAGCTCACATAAATCTTGAAACTTCCTGACGGATTGAAACGGTGTGCCGGACCGTGACTCGAACTCGTGACCCGAGTTCGAGTTTCAGTCTGGCACACAGTTTTAATCTGTCAGGAAGTTTCACTTTAGGGCACCCTCCGCTGAAGAGTGAAAATCTCATTCTGGTCTCTTAAATCTTGATAACCTGCCACTGTAGCAGAATTAACCACTGTAACAACTGCGCCAGACCCTCGTTCTCTTATATAGGGGTTGCCGACCGCAGTGCCGTATTCTGCCTGTTTACGTATCTCTGTAACAACTGGGTGCTTTTGGAAATCAGCCTTATGCAAATACAATTAGTTTTTTTTATATTTACCCAGACATGTTTCGACACCAATGTGTCATCTTCTGCGGGTCGAATTTATATTTCTTAAAATTATGTCGCTAATTGAATTGTATTATTATACATCGATTTTAGTGCTCGTTTTCTGTCCTGTTTCGTGTCCCTGGTTGGTGTCTCAATCAGCCGCTGTTTGGTGCATTGCTTTCACTCATTTTATCACAAATTTCCGCTCACTACTTCATCTATCATGCACTTGCACAAAATGTGGCGAAATGTGATCTGCACAGACACTTCTGACAACACATTGAATGAGTGTCCAGAGACCAGGAAATACAACACTGAGATGGTTGCGAACATCCACACTGAAGTTAGGCGGTGCACCGTCATGTTGAATGGATGTGTCGTTGATTCATAGCACATTCTGTCATCGGACAGACATTTGTATGCATGTTAAGTTGTAAATAAGCTGGTAAACAGTAATGCTAGATAAAGCGGTAGACAAGTTTACTTGTCGGCCGGGTTGGCCGAGCGGTCCTAGGCGCTTCAGCCCGGAACCGCGCTGCTGCTGCGGTCGCAACATCGAATTCTGCCTCGGGCATGGATATGTGTGTTGTCCTAAGGTTAGTTAGGTTTAAGTAGTTCTAAGTCTAGGGCACTGAACACCTCAGATGTTAAGTCCCACAGTGCTTAGAGGCATTTGAATTGTTTCCACACCTCTTTAAGCTGTCTTCTTGGTTCCCGCATTGCTTATCTCTAATGTTCATAGGAGCATTTCCTATGCCCTGTTACATTTTTGCACATTCTTACAGAAACACTCTGTAGAGACGCCCACATTGGTTTAGATAAAACTATCAGCTCAGAATAGAAAAAGCTTTAAGTCCAGCATTGTTCGATGCTCGCTGTAAAGTTATGCACATTTAGGCGAGCTAATCGGCTGCCCATAATTGCTGCAAGGTGAGGTGTATTTGAGGTACTACTGAACGGCAGCGGGCCCAGGGCTCAGGACGCACAACTGCGCTTGCTTCAGGTGAGCGAAGTTTCTCACCAGAGGACCTGGTGTGGGTCACTAGCAGTACGGGGAATTTTGGCAACGGACTAAAGCTTAGGTGGATAGACAATGCTCGAAGAAACGGCACTGTATCAGGACAATAGCTTAGGTGGACAGACAATGCTCCAAGAAATGGCGCAGTACCAGACAATGTGAATCTGAATATATCGGCGATCTCAGATAAATAAGGCGCATGCAATGGCACAACAGTATTTCGATATCCTTAAAAGTACAGAAGTTAATTTTTCACAATGAATAAATACATACACAATGAAACTCTGAATTAACAACTTCTAATCCCTTCATGCAGTTATAACAAACGATATTCAGATTATAGCACTGCACTAAGGCTATCATCCCAGAAAGCTACATATCTGTTATTACTTTCTTTATTGACTCACGACACATTTCCTAGCTTTTTCATTCCGCTAATGCTTGTCAGAACATCGTATTCTCCACATTTACGCAGCATCAGTACCTCATATTTTGTTGTACTTATGTTTCTATACACATCAGAAAAAGATTTGCTTCACCTCGGTGCCCACTTCGCCTGAAGGTAAACGTTGACTGTAGATTTTTTTATCACAGACACAGTCCCTTTGAGTGTTCAGACATATCACTAAACCCGCCCACAGGTGTAAACAAACATGGATGACCAACGCCTATTAGACAAAGGGGGTCCGACAGCCAATCAGTTCGAGTCATTCCATCAGGAAGGGGGTACCCGGTTCGTGTTGTCTGTAGTTCAACCACGCCTAGACGGTCAGTATCGCGGTTCGATAGCGTCCGCATTGTTACTTTCTGCCAGTAAGGGCTCTCAACAAGGGAAGTGCCCAAGTGTTTCGGAGTGAACCAAAGCGATTTTGTTCGGAGATGGAGGGGTTACAGAGACACAGGAACTGTCGAGGACATGCCTCGCTCAGGCCGACCAAGGTGTACGACTGCAGTGGATGACCGCTACCTACGGATTATGGCTCGGAGGAACCCTGACAGCAACGTCACCATGTTGAATACTGCTTTTCGTGCAGCCGCAGGACGTCGTTTTACGACTCAAACTGTGTGCAATAGGCTGCATGATGCGCAACTTCACTCCTTACGTCCATGGCGAGGTCCATCTTTACAAACACGACACCATACAGTGCAGTACAGATAGGCCCAACAACATGCCGAATGGACCGCTCAGGATTGGCATCACTTCTCTTCACCGATGAGTGTCGCCTATGCCTTCAACCAGACAATCGTCAGAGACGTGTTTGGAGGCAACCCGGTCAGGCTAAACGCCTTAGACACGTTGTCCAGCGAGTGCAGAAAAGTGGAGGTTCCCTGCTGTTTTGGGGTGGCGTTATGTGGGGCCGACGTACGCCGTTGGTGGTCATAGAAGGCGCCGTAACGGCTGTACGATACGTGAATGCTGCCTTCAGACCGATAGTGCAAGCATATTGGCGAGGCATTCGTCTTCATGGACGAAAATTCGATCCCCCATCGTGCACATCTTGTGAATGACTACCTTTAAGACGGTTCCAGGCGCTTCAGTCTGGAACCGCGCGACCGCTACGGGTGCAGGTTTGAATCCTGCCTCGGGCATGGATGTGTGTGATGTCCTTAGGTTAGTTAGGTTTAAGTAGTTCTAAGTTCTAGGGGACTGATGACCTCAGATGTTAAGTCCCATAGTGCTCAGAGCCATTTTTGAACTACCTTTAAGATAACGACATCGCTCGACTAGAGTGGCCAGCATGTTCTTCAGACATGAAGGCTATCTTACATGCCTGGGATGGATTGAAAAGGGCTGTTTATGGACGACGTGACCCACCAATCACTCTGAGGGATCTTCGCCGCATCGCCGTTGAGCAGTGGGATAATCTGGACCAACAATGCCTTGATGAATTTGTGGATAGTATGCCACGAGAAATAAAGGCATGCCTCAGTGCAAGAGGACGTGCTACTGGGTACTAAAGGTACCGGTGTGTACAGAAATCTGGACCACCATTTCTGAATGACTCGCTGTATTGTGGTACAGCATACAATGTGTGGGTTTCATGAGCAATAAAAAGGGCGGAAATGATGCTTTGCTGATCTCTGTCCCAATTTTCTGTACAGGTTCCGGAATCCTCGAGAGCCGCGGTGGTGCAAAACATTTTTGATGTCTGTATATCAAAGAGTTTACTATTTTTGCCAGTAAATTTATTTAAATATTAATTGCCAGTGCTATTAAAAACTGTGTTAATTTAATAGTGATCAGTAGCATGTGTTAGTGGTTGAAAAGAGAACCAAAAGATATTTAACGAAGATCCATTGTCGTTTAATGTGAACACGTTTGCTTAAGAATACTAGCTTATTTGTGAACACTCCTTTATTTGTAACTATTGTGAATGACAAGAGTGTGACCGAATATTTATAATGTTTCTTTTATTTATTGTTGTAATATATAAGTTTTTGTGGGAAAGTGGTCAATACTGGATACGTGATTTCCTGTCAGAAAGGTCACAGTTCGTAGTAATACACGGAAAGTCATCGAGTAAAACAGAAGTAATATCCTGCGTTCCCCAAGGAAGTGTTATAGGCCCTCTATTGTTCCTGATCTACATTAACGACATAGGAGACAATCTGAGTAGCCGTCTTATATTGTTTGCAGATGATGTTGTCATTTACCGTCTTCTAAAGTCATGAGATGATCAAAACGACTTGCAGAATGATTTAGATGAGATATCTGTATGGTGCGAAAAGTGGCAATTGACCCTGAATAAGGAAAAGTGTGAAGTTATTCACATGAGTACTAAAAGAAATCCGCTAAATTTCGATTACGCGAGAAGTCACACAAATCTGAAGGCTGTAAATTCAACTAAATACTTAGGGATTACAATTACAAATAACCTAAATTGGAACGATCGCATAGATAATATTGTGGGTAGAGCAAACCAAAGACTGCGATTCATTGGCAGAACACATAGAAGGTGCAACAGGTCTACTAAAGAGCCTGCTTGCACCACGCTTGTCCGCCCTATCCTGGAGTATTGCTGTGCGGTGTGGGATCCGCATCAGGTGGGACTGATGGATGACATCTAACAAGTACAAAGAAGGGCAGCTCGTTTTGCATTATCGTAAAATAGGGGAAATAGTGTCACAGACATGATAAATGAATTGGAGTGGCAATCATTAAAACAAAGGCGTTTTTCGTTGCGACGGGATCTTCTCATGAAATTTCGATCACCAGTTTTCTCCTCCGATTGCGAAAACATTCTGTTGGCACCCACCTACATAGGGAGAAATTATCTTCACGATAAAATAAGAGAAATCAGGGCCCGCACAGAAAAATTTAAGTGCTCGTTTTTCCCACATGTCGTTCGAGAGTGGAACGGTAGAGAGACAGCTTAAAGGGGGTTCATTGAACCCTCTGCTAGGCACTTTATTCTGAATAGCAGAGTAATCACGTAGATGTTGATGTAGATCAGTCAAATGATGTCTGTTAGAATGTAAGAACGATGCATTTTTGGTGGGGTAGCCTTCAGCCAACGGAAAAGCAGTCAGTAACAGAACACTACGGGAGTGAAGTGGAGACTGGGAATTTTCCAGCGAAGAGCTCAAGGAAACTATTCTAGACACCTTATGTCGAATTCTTGAACAAGGCAGACCTGTCTTGGGTAATGTGGCGTCGGTCCGACAAGGCTGCCCCTGTGCATCTCCATGCAGTGGCGCTGGAGCCACGCATAAAGCTGCTGAGATGCGCAGTTGTCTGCACTCCCTACGTGGTTACACCTTCCGATTTCGTGCATGCGCAGATGACCTCCTGCTGCTGGTTCGTTCTGGGGAGGAGGTAGCACGGAACCTCGACACCATCACGGCTCACCGGAGATCGGCTGGGAATGTGATGACCGTGCTGTCCATTGGTCACGGGACCTGGCGCCCTTGCCGTGTCCGACATCTGCTCTATCTTGGGATCACCTTTACGTCGTCAACGCGTGCAGCGGCGGTCAAATTTCGTCAAGTTTTGATGATCACTCACACCTCCGTACGCCGCCTCGATCATTTGTAGCGTGTTGCCTACCTGAATGCCTATGTGAGATCCAGAATGGTTCATATTGCGCAAATTCTACCGCTGCCGATTGCCATAGGATGTTGTATTCAAGCGGCTTTCAGATATTTTCTGACGGCTGGGTTCATCTTCAGAGAACACTGTCACACAATCACTCGCCCCCACGTGCAGGAGGGTTTGGTTGACTTCACATGGTCACGATGCACAAACAGTGGCACGGTGTCGAGGCCTCCATTACGCTCCATCTACGTGCCATTCTTGTGCCAGCATCCCTCTTTCCGCAAGTCCCAGTCGGTAACATTAGGCTCGCGTTTGCACACATCGCGGCCTTCATTCTAGAACTCTGTTATACTCGCGCCGAACTCCCACGAACGCGCCTGCCGCGGGCAGTCGTTCTAAGTCCTTTTCTCGCGTAGTGTCGCCTGTAACGTCGCAAAACTCAAGTTCCCATTGCAGTGGTGGACTGTAACATAGTGGCACATTCATCAGAGATTCTTTCCGAAGCATATCAGATGAACACGGTATTATGCGCTTGTGGGAAGTATCCAACTAACCAGAGGCTGCATGCGATCGGACTGGCGACCTCTCTCCTCTGCGCCGTCAGCCGTAATGTCGACCGTGATCATCGCCGATTCAACTGTGTAGGCGTGTCGGATGTCTGGCTGTTGGGGCGACAAATGGTCGCGCGTTTTCTACGTGTGCCACCGCATGTTATTGACCCAGACTCCTTTCTTTACCCAAGGGTGTATATATTTTCTTGCAACAAAGTCTCCGGCAGTTCTCTGGATAAAGGGCTGGACTTCGGCACATCTACACTACTGCCCATTAAAATTGCTACACCAAGCAGAAATGCAGATGATAAACAAGTGTTCATTGGACAAATATGTTATACTAGAACCGACATCTGATTACATTTTCACCAAATTTGGGTGCATAGATCCTGAGAAATCAGTGCCCTGAACAACCACCTCTGGCCGTAATAATGGCCTTGATACGCCTGGGCATTGAGTCAAACAGAGCTTGGATGCCTTGTACAGGTACAGCTACCCACGCAGATTCAACACGATAAAATAGTTCATCAAAAGTTGTGACTGGCGTATTGTGACGAGCCAGTTACTCGGCCACCATTGACCAGACGTTTTCAATTGCTGAGAGATCTGGTGTATGTGCTGGCCAGGGCAGCAGTCAAACATTTTCTGTATCCATAAAGGCCCGTACAGGACCTGCAACATGCGGTCGTGCATTATCCTCCTGAAATGTAGGGTTTCGCAGGGATCGAATGGAGGGTAGAGCCACGGGTTGCAACACATCTGAAATGTAACGTCCACTGTTGAAAGTGCCGTCAATGCAAACAAGAGGTGACCGAGACGTGTAACCAGTGGCACCCCATACCATCACGCCGGGTGATACGCCAGTATGGCGATGACGAATACACGTTTCCAATGTGCGTTCACCGCGATGTCGCCAAACATCACGATGCTGTAAACAGAACCTGGATTCATCCGAAAAAATGACTTTTTGCCATTCGTGCATCCAGGTTCGTCGTTGAGTACACCATTGCAGGCGCTCCTGTCTGTAATGCAGCGTCAAGGGTAAGCGCAGTCATGCTCTCCGAGCTGCTAGTCCATGCTGCTGCAAACGTCGTCGAACTGTTCACGCAGTTGGTTGTTGTCGTGCAAACGTCCCTATCTGTTGATTCAAGGATCGAGACGTGGCTGCACGATTCGTTACAGACATGCAGATAAGATGCCTGTCATCTCAACTGCTAGTGATACGAGACCGTTTGGACCCAGCAAGGCGTTCCGTATTACCCTCCTGAACCCACCAATACCATATTCTGCCAACAGTCATTGGATCTAGACCAACGCGAGGAGCAGTGTCGCGATACGAGAAACCGCAATCGCAATAGGCTACAATCCGACCTTTATCAAAGTCGGAAACGTGGTGGTACGCATTTCTTCTCCTAACACGAGGCTTCACAACAACGTTTCACCAGGCAACTCCGGTCTACTGCTGTTTGTGTATGAGAAACCGCTTGGAAACTTTCCTCATGTCAGCACGTTGTAGGTGTCGCCACCGGCGCCAATTTTGTGTGAATGCTCTGAAAAGCTGATCATTTGCATATGAGAGCATCTTCTTCCTGTCGATTAAATTTCCCGTCTGTAGTACGTCATGGTCGTGGTGTAGCAATTTTAATGGCCAGTATTGTATATGGAAATTCTCCTCACTCGCGCCTTGATTTTTGTCAATACTTGCAGACTGATCACGCAGCGGTTGCGCGCAGCTCCGGTTATCGAGCGTATTTCGCCAATTATCGTAACAGCGTTTGTACCACGCCTCCACTCAGCTGGCGTGTTCCCGGCTTGGCAGGCGCCCGCCCGATTCGGAACGAAACATGACGCGCCTGCACGTGGGACTCGGCGCGCCTACCTACCAGTATTACCTGGCGGGATTTCAGGGTTCCAGTTGCGTGAACTGATTTTGTTTTCCTCCGTGTATAAGAGCACAAAAACTGAAGTAAATATATGAGTAAAATTAATATGAGTAGTGTGAGGGTACAGCACGGCGGTGCGAAGTGGGAGGCAACGTGGCCAGGCTTCGGAGTTCGACCCCTGCCCACCTTGTCTCCTCCAACCTGTAGCTAACTGTGGCCTTAACAAACCGAAAATACAAAATTTTTAAAAATAAATAATAAAAAAAGGGATAGCGTCTTTGGTTAGTAATCAAAACGTCCTTGGACCCGAATTCGAACCCTGCCACAACTTAAATTTAGAATAAAAGTCATCAGCAATTATGGACAAATACTTCTCGCATAAGAAGTCGCCCATGATTCAGCAGTGGCCTTGTCAAAGACGGAGGAGGATCGGTCAGAGGTTCAAGGCACTCCCTTGCCTTTGCGGTGGGAAACTGCCCCAGAAGGCGAAAGAATCAGCAATGATCAACGGCATGAGGATGCAGAAGGCAATGGTAGCCACTGCATTAAAGATGCATAATGTGTATCCACAGGAGATATGGCCTGTAATTGAAAGGTTTCATTGAAAAGTGTCAATTTCCTTGTACACTGTGGTCAAGCGTTGCATGTAATGTACGACGAGCCACTTCTGAATGATACAGGACAAAGACTGTCTACGACTTCTCATTCAGCCCCAGCTGGAAACACACTGCTAAAGATTACTGAATCAAAGCGCGACTCTCGCTTCGGACGAATATCTTAGTGACGAAGAAGCCAATCAAGTACCTGTGCATTCATTAAGAAGTTGTGATTTGAAGAAACGAATGAAAAATTGACTACGTCCCTTACCATTGAAGAGTGACTTGTTTTATATCTATAGATGTAGATGCAGATGTGGAAAGGTAACTGATGTGATCAACAGGATAAGGTTAGGAGACCATATTATTCCCAACTAGAAACCATATCTTCATAGTCGGAGTATAATCAATACCATGTGCTCTACATTGAAAAAAGTAATTAAATTATATTACCTTTCTTCAGTATCACTGAATGACCTTGACGTTTCTTGCTAGGAAAGACCCTTCTGTGGAATCTGTGTGACCTATGTACATTTATTCTCAGGAGTATTTCAAGTGTTTAAATACAAAATACGGACCTGTATCTTTGTTAGAGGGTATTGATATCATTTTGTCTATTCATTATTTGCATTACACAGGGTCGTTAGAAACAGTCTGAATAGCTTGTAAGGGTCTTGTAGGATAGGCTGTGCTGAGAAATAGTTGTTCAGAAGAAAATTCGATAGGTTGCGACGTTTCTGAGTTGACTGACATTGAAGGTAGCCAGTCAGGCCGTTGGGGACGCAAAAATAAGCGGGCGGCCAGATACAATTAGAGTCAGTTGTTCTCACGACGCAAATGATAGCGGACGACACTGCTCAGTCTTTGGCTCTGCCTATTTTTGTATCGATCTCTTCTTCGCTTTAGGGAACCAGACAAACACGTTTCGCACATCGTCTTTGGCGAGCCGCTTGAATTTGGGTGCGCAACGATCCGATTGCATAAATTAAATGCCAGCTAACTCGAAAACCTGCCATGTATCAAATTTTTTTCTTAAAAATCACTTCTTTGTACAACCTATCCTGCAGCACCCTTACAAGCTCTTCGGACTGTTTCTTACCACACTGTAATATAATAAGCCTGATTGATTTGCTGGAAAGGAGTTAACCAGATTGTGTTTTTATGTTGTAGGTAAGTTGTGAGCAGCGGGCTACTTCATGGAGGCCCCTACTTGAGCCAGTGACTTCCCACACAGTGGACGATGTCAAAAGCTGGTCGCCGAGGAGATGTGACCACATCAAAGGCAAGCCTTCCGCTCATACATTCTGTTCTGTGCAGTGAACCCCCTTCTTCGCAAAACTGTTAACCTGTTTAAATTTTCGCTCTACAGTATCGTGTATAAAGTTAGCGACTCATTTTCCGTGTCCTTTTAATTCGCTTAGTACATAACTTTGTCGTAGTACAGAGCACTTGTTGTCACTATAAGACCTATAAGCGGGCAATATGGTGTCCAAAATTCGTATCTGGACATTCGCCTTCTATAAGCAGCGATATTTAAAGTCGATCATCCTATAAAGCGAATTCTAAGTCATAGACTTTTCCTGTCTGAGTCGGCCTCACGTTGGCGAGGCAAAGGTAATGTGCTTGCGCAGGAAACAAAGAAAATAATTCGAACTTCAAATGCAAACAGGAGAAAACAGAGAGATAAGCGGAACTGATAAGAAGCTGTGAGAGTTTGAGATTTGTTACAAAAGAAGTCAAGAGGTCTGGAAGCGGCATAGACAATATCAGTTACCACTTTAGCGATAGCACTTACGTTGTCGGCAACTCGTGGCTCAGCCCATATAAAGAAAGAGCTTTTTATGTCAATTCACTTAAATTCCGTTCACAGATTCTAACAGCTGATGATATTACGAATGAAATGAACGCTCTCGCTCGTCGATTGCACGAATGTTAAGCAACAATAAATAATTTAATATGCAAATTTTTGCCTGTGTTGCGTATGTGCTGCGTCAATTTATTCAGGTTAACCGCGCTTCGGCTTACAAAGTCATTCTTAGGCTTTAACTATCAACTGGCGTCAAAGAAGTCACAATGTTCGTAAACAAACTGGAAAAGATGTTACTCATCTCGACTGTGCCACACACCCACACACATCACAGTAAATATCAATTTTGACAGTCAGGGCTAATACAGTTTCAAAGGTAAAAACTTGAACAATAAATAAATGTAAAGAGAGCAGACCAGGGAAACCATTAACAGTAAACTCGAGAAACGGTGCCCATATAACAGTTCACATTAAATAAACAAATCCAGTGAAATAAAATAAAATTAGTACTTGAGAAGACTACTTCAGGAGATATTACACATTTACCCATGCAGAGTGATACAAAAAGCACAAAAAGTAAGATTGTCTGGTTGATTGATTTTGGGGGAGGGGAGCAAACAGTGAGGTCATCAATCCCATGGATTAGGAAAGGATGGCGAAGGAAGCAGGCCGTGCCCCTTAGGAGGAACCACACCGGCCTTTTCCCGAAGCGTTTTAGGAAAATCACGGAAAACCTAAATCAGGATGGCTGGACGCGAGTTTAAACTGTCGTCCTCCCAAATGCGAGTACAGTATGGTAACCACTGCGCCACGTCGCTCGGAAAAAGTAAGAATTAACATTTTTTGCAGCAGAATTTATGGAGGCAATAAGCAATCACAATAAAATGAAAAGAAATGAATAAATACAGGAAAATGGAGGAATAGGAAGGAACAGTCAGCGTGGGAAGTAATGAAAGGTGAGAGTGTTATGTGAAGTTCAGTAAGGGGAAAGTATTAAGCTATGTTTGGGCAGTTAAGATGAAATCAATACTGTGGTCAACGATGATTTACAGATCTTCCAACAGCTTGAGTTTCTGATCTTCGTTTTCTGAGTGACGGACACGGGACTTTGGCCAGAGGCTGCGGCCCCACTCAGTACATCCTCAGTAAACGTGGGGTCAGAAACCTACACCCTCCAGCTGCGTTCATGTCCAGCCAGCCTAGATGCTACGTCACTGTCTGATTGATCAAGACAAAACTTACCACAGTCAGGTAAAGTACACTTCTGGCCATTAAAATTGCTACACCACGAGGATGACGTCATACAGACGCAAAATTTAACCGACAGGAAAAAGATGCTCTCATATGCAAATGATTAGCATTCACACAAGGTTGGCGCCGGTGGCGACACCTACAACATGCTGAAATGAGGAAAGTTTCCAAACAATATCTCATACACAAAATGCAGTTGACCGACGTTGCCTGTTGAAACGTTGTTGTGATGCCTCGTGTAAGGAGGAGAAATGCGTACCATCACGTTTCCGACTTTGATAAACGTCGTATTGTAGCCTACCGCGATTTCGATTTATCGTATCGCGACATTGCTGCTCGCGTTGGTAGAGATCCAATGACTGTTAGCAGAATATGGAATCGGTGGGTTCAGGAGGGTAATACGGAACGCCGTGCTGGATCCCAACGGCCTCGTATCACTAGCAGTCGAGATGACAGGCATCTTATCCGCATGGCTGTAACGGATCGTGCAGCCACGTCTCGATCCCTGAGTCAACAGAAGGGGACGTCTGCAAGACAACAACCATCTGCACGAACGGTTCGATGACGTTTGCAGCAGCATGGACTATCAGCTCGGAGACCATGGTTGCGGTTATCATTGACGCTGCATCACAGACTGGAGCGCCTGCGATGGTGTACTCAACGACGAACCTATGTGCACGAATGGCAAAACGTCATTTCTTCGGATGACTCCAGGTTCTGTTTACAGCATCATGATGGTCGCATCCGTGTTTGGCGACATCGCGGTGAACGCACATTGGAAGCGTGTATTCGTCATCTCCATACTGGCGTATCACCTGACGTGATGGTATGGGGTGCCATTGGTTACACGTCTCGGTCACCTTGTAACCTCCCCACAAAAAATAAAAAAATAATATGAAAAATATTCACATTTAGTGTAACCTCAAAACAGAAAAATTCCTAAACCTCACAACAGTAAAAAATATAATTATGTCGTTCACATTCAGTATAACCTACCAACAGGAAAATGACGTAACCTATCAATAATAAAATGTCACTAATCTTTCAATAAAAAATTGTCGCTCACTTATAACCTTTCAATAATGACTGTGAATTTAAACTGGTGAATTTTGGACGTCAGCAGTGCTGCGTCATGGCCCTGAAAGATCATTCTGAAAAAATTTAAAATTCTTACCTCAATAAGGTCGCCGGATAACGCATATATATCTGCTCCTATAAGAAATTATTCTGGCACAGCTCAGTGCAATGCTGGCCGATAGATTTGTCATGTATAAAAAGAAACAACTGATTTTTTTTTCAATAATCGGGATAGCCAAGGATTGGAGAAATTAGTAAATTCTTTAAATTGAAATGAATGATCGTCAAAAGTTACTTTTTATGAGAAAGATTATTACTAAGAGATTTTTTTTGAAACATTTACATTGGACTTGAGATAACAATACTATATATGCGTGAGGCTGCTTTTACCTTATATTATACCGCACAGGCACCGCCATCGCTCCACAACGACCGGCCCAGCCAACACGATACACCAGACTGCTCGCTAGCAACTACTTACTCCTACTGCTGACAACACTGCTCTCTGGTCTGAGATTCTCTTATACGTTACATGTCGCAGGTAACGCGTGAACAATCCATCGAAATTACATCTGCTCGAATGTGCTAACAACAAATTCCTTAATCATGGACCTCTTACATAACCCTCCACTGGGGGGGGGGGGGGGGGGGGGGCAAAAATTTGGCAGCGATGGTGAATCAATTGGACTTGCCATGAGCAACAAACTTTTCTATAATCTATTTAGTTACTAAGTATACAGTCACAGAGTATATACATTATTGATAAGTGCAGAACATATTAAGAAAGACAAAATGTATACGCAATGAATACAAAATATATTAACAAATTACATAAAGTGCACACACATTATAAAAGTCTTTAGCATATTTGGGACAACTAATCATATTAACAAATGAAATCAAGTGCACACGCACTGTATAAGTCTTTAGCATTTTTTTACAAGAACTAAATAAATAAAGTGCACACACACTGTAAAAATCTTCAGCATTTTTACATGAATTAAACATATGAAGGAGTGAAATAAAATGCACACGCACTGAGTATAAAATATATTAACAAATGACATAAAGTGCACACGCACTGTAAAAGTCTTTAGCATTTTTACATGAATTAAATATATCAGGGAGTGAAATAAAGTGCATACGCACTGAGTACAAAATATATTAACAAATTACATAAAGTGCACATGCACTGTAAAATTCTTTAGCATTTTTACAACAATTAAACACATCAAGGAGTGAAATAAAGTGCACATGCACTGTAGAAGTCTTTAGCATATTTAGGACAACTGATCTTATTAACAAATGAAATGAAGTGCACACGCACTGTATATGTTTTTATCATTTTACAAGAATTCAAACGCACTGTATAAGTCTTTGCCATCTTACAACAAACTAGGAAGGGAATGGGAAGGATTGCAGCATGGTTGTAGCACAGTAGGTTGCACGTAGCTGCACTGAAAGTCCATGTCTTTCTACAGAAGCGCAACACCAAGTGAGACAATCTGAACTTCTCTTCCCTGAAGTATTAGTCAGTGAAGCCAAGACAATGATATGTTGTATTAATACTGTATGTTATCATTTTGGTAGTACATTAGGTACACCAAACAGTAGGACCATAATGACATCTCCATCGTGCAAGGTGGTGGACAGCTTGGTACGTCAACACCACATTCTTATAGAATTCATACTCTCACATCAACAGAGAATTAGTGCAAAAACCAAATATAGTGCTTGCTGATCATGAGGATGGACAGGACATACGGATATTGCAGTAACTGCTGGTAATTAGGTCAGAAGGTGAAGGACATTAAGTCTTATGCTGGTCATCATTCAGAATTACATTAGTGTATCAACCGATTTGAATAATTATTGGCACTCATTGGTTAGTTACTAAACATTTCTGTACTATGTATGGAGTATTACAGAACAGTATTCATAAATCATCTTATTACAGTAATCATTACAGAACATTATTCATAAGTCATCTAATTATAGTAAATATTGGCACACACAGGCCAGTTACAAACCATTTTTATGCATTATTCAGAAGTCATCATTCAAAGCAAGAGTTAATTAATGGCATAGCATTTATAGAGTATAACAAAATATTATTTACAGAAATTATACATAAGTCATCATATTACAGTAAACAGTGGCATTCATTGGCCAGTTACTGAACATGTAGCAAGTATTGAGTATTACAAAACACTATTCATAACTCATCTGATTGCAGTAATTATTGGCACTCATTGGCCAGTTACAAAGCATTCATTTAGTTTTACAAAACATTATTCAGTACTATTCACAAGTCATCATTCAAAACAGGAGTTATTGAGTGTAGCATGAAGCTACTGGTGTTTATGTATGATATCATGTAAGTGACATAAGACACACTTAAAATGTAAGACAGTGTAACTATTAGTCAAGGTCTGTAGTCCGCTAATACATAGACATAATGGAATCAATACATCAGAAGAATTTGCGTTACATTTAGGACTAGAAATATATCTTAAACTGGTAGCATTATTTGGTTGTATACTGGTAATAGCTGGGACTGGTAATAAGTTTTTTTTTTTGTGATAGCAATGCATTGCGTTGGGATCGATAATTGCTGGGGCACGAAAATATATGCTTTTGACTTATTGCTGGAAATAAGGATTAATAACGTCATTCGTCATGAGTCAGCTGTAGCAAGGTTATGAAACAAAGGCAGTAAATGTGATCACATTCATAAATGATAGACACAACTGGGTAAAAAAAAAATGCAATTAGTAGAACAGGTTTCATAACTAAGTGTTTATAGCATATTAATATCATGAAAAGCTTCTCCTGGAAAAAATACAAAGTGGATTATTGCCCTGAAAGAAAAAATATATATTATGCTGAAAAGTAGTAAACTTTGAATTAACAGGTAATGAAACGTGTACTTAATATCTGTGTACTGTAGCTGTCTTTCCCAAAACATTCAGTCATTATACTATGCGACATAAGACATACTGTCAAAAGGAATTGCAACAAATACTTAAATAACTACATAGCATCTCTTAACTAATAGTAAATATATAAACTTCATCATTATTCTCATCTGCAAAGAAAAACTTCATTATTCATATTACCATATTCGTCATATAACTATTGATGATCATTTATTATCATATACAAAAAATAGACACTTCATTATGCATATTCATATTACCATTTACTTCATACAATTATTCATTACCATTCATTACTTCATTTAGTATAGAGTTTCTTACTTCTAGCATATTTCATCACTAAAATTAACATGTGTAGTTCTGTCTGACAGCTTGCTCAATCACCTCGTATTTTGAAACAAAAATAATTAGTCAAGACTGCTATCATACGATGTGTATAGTATATTCTTGTTAATGCTTGTTAATTCTGATCCATTTACTCTTCATGACAAGATATTGCATTTTCTTTCCGTCATTCTGATGGTAAAATTTACACTTCATAGAAAACCACTGTGGTTTGTTTAATTTATTTCTTATACACGATATTGCTTTCTGAAAATGATGAATAAGGATTAATATCTTGCCTTTAAATCACATACTCATTAAATAAAAACTTGTTTCTAGTGACATAATTAAGCATACAGCATAGCATGACACAAAACGTATTAGGTCAAAAACATAGACAGTTTCAAGTGCATAAAATGTACACACAGTATCATAATGTAGTAGCAAAAAATGTAGAATAGTCAAGATGTTGAGATATCATAAGGTAAAATGTCAATGTCAACTGGTGTTTGTTGTATCTTAAACATTCCATGGTGCATACAGACAAAAATTCTACTTTCGATAGGAAACAATCATACACACACAAAAATGGAAAATGTGCACGGTCTGATGTCTAACGACAAGAAAAGCGACCTGCTAGCCTTACCTTGCGGGGCACTTGCCAAGAAAAAATATACGATCATTATCAGTAAGTAGTCACATAAATATAATTGCATAAGTGGCCATATAAATATCAGCAAATGGCGTTACAGTGTGATAAATCATAAAGTATGTTCATTCAATAAAGGGTTTAATATTGGAGACATGGTGATTGCCCTTGCTTTTTCTGGTTCTCAAAGTTTCGATGTGCACTACATTAGGGTGAGGAATGCTTCGTTTTCTAAATGGACCTGCGTATAGAAGTTCAAATTTACTGCATCTACTCTTTCCACTGATGGATAAATAGTGTGTACGTACTAATATCTTCTGTATTATGTGAAAGTCACGGCGTGTGCAAATCTGTTTTTGCTGTCTTCTCCGGCGCTCTGCGGCACGTTTGGTGTTGTTGAGTGTTATGTCAATTATTTCATAGTGGCGTAGTCGACGAGATGTAGGAAAGGATACTAATTCTTTAATTTTGTTAGATGGTTCAACATTTTTCAATATAACAGTCAGAGATAGCATAGTAGATTCATTTGGTATGGAGTTAATTACATCCTGGAGTGAGAGTATGTGTGTATCCCAATCAATATGCTTTTTTATGGCAGTATATTCTACATGGTTTACCAATTTCTTTCATTAGTCGTTCACAAGGGTTCGAAGAAGCGTGATACTTGGATATATAGATCGGAGAAATGTTTCTAGCTCGTAACATACGGGTCCATATCGCAGATCGAAATTGTGGTCCATTGTCGGAAATTACTTTCAATACATGCCCTACATGAAATAGAAAATGTTTTACAAATGCATTCGAAATAGATTTAGCACTAGCTTGCGTAACGGAGTGAAGGTTACAAATTTCGAAGTGAGTTCAACAGCGACAAAGATGTAGCAAAAACCTCTATTAGATCTGGGAATCGGACCAAAAATGTCTACAGCGGCCATGTGTCTCAGTTTAACGGGTACAGTGGGATGTAACGGAGGAATATGTGAAGTCGTGTCTGATTTAGCTTTCTGGCAGATTTTATATGACGCTAAAACTCGTCGAATACGTTTCTCCATATTGGCAAAATAACAGTTCTGTCTCAGTATAAGAAAACATTTTCTGGCTCCATAATGTGCGTAACTTAAATGAGTATACCAAATTAATTTGTTAACAAGTTCGTCAGGAATACATAATAACCAGTTGTTGCTGTCAGGGTGAGAGCGGGAAACAGAATGTTATTGCGTACAGTGTAATGGTTTCTGATGGTAACATTATTCCTATCTTTCCAAAGGTGTTTAATTTCTTTCCACACGTTGTCTTTGCTCTGATCTTGTGCTATGTCTCGTAATGATGACGAAATAAACTTTTCAAATGCCACTTGCTGAATATACATGACGCTAAAATTTGCTTGGCAAAAGTTGGTTGCGATGTCTTGCTGATTGTTGCTGAGAGACCGGGATAGTGCGTCTGCTACAACATTTTATGTACCGGGAATGTGAACAATTGTAAAATTAAATTCCTGTAAATAAAGTTTCCATCTGCTTAACCTGTCATGTGTAAATTTAGCTGAAAGTAAAAACTGTATAGCTCTATGATCTGTGTAAACGGTAGTATGTCTTCCATAAAGAAAATCCCTGAATCTCGTAAATGCCCATACAACACATAATGTTTCAAGTTCTGTAGCAGAATAATTGCGTTCAGCAGGTGACAGAATGCGACTTGCAAAGGCGATGTCTTTAATTACTGTAGTACCGTCTTCTTCAATTTCCTGAAAAATGTGTACGGCTAAAGCGGTGTTAGAACTGTCGGTGGCAATGGAAAAATTTCTGGTAAGATCTGGGTGTGATAAAAGAGGTGCATTCAACAAAGCATGTTTCAGATTGACAAATTCAGACTGTGCTTGGCTATCCCAGGACCAAATAGCGTTTTTACCCGTCAATTGGCATAATCTAGGGGTGTCTAATGCAGAGTAATGAATAAATTTACGGAAAAAGTTAATTAATCCCAAAAAGCTGCGTACTTGTTTCTTTGTCGTTGGAACAGTAATGTCACGTAAGCCTTGAAGTTTTTCCGGGTCAGGCGCAATGCCTTCTGCTGAAATTACATGTCCAAGAAATTTTATAGAAGTTTTGCCGAAGTGCGATTTGTTAAGATTAACTGTGAGTCCTTGTGCACGAAAAGTTTGCAATAGTTGTTCCGGAATCAAATTGTGTTCAGACCAGTTAGCTTCCGCAATAAGAATGTCGTCTACATACTTTGTGATTCTGTCTTTAAGTTCTGTCGGAAGTATACTATTCAAACCGCGAATAAACGCTGCTGAAGAAATGGTTAAACCGAACGGTAATTTGCAAAACTGTTAACAGTCACTAAAACAGAGAAATGCTGTGTACTTTCTGCAGTTCGGATGGAGCTGAATTTGCCAAAATCCCGAGTTCAAATCTAATGTGGAATAAACAGCAGTACCATGAAATTTCTGTAGAAGTTCTTCTAGTGTTTGAGGGCGATCTGTTTCATTAATAATGATGTCGTTGACATGACGCGAATCAAGTACGAGGCGAAGTGAGCCATCCTTTTTCTTAACAATATGGAGCGGGTTTATGTACGGACTAACTGCCGGTTCAATAATATCTTGGTCAAGCATAGCTTGCAATTCTTTCTTAACTTGTTCTCTGTGAATATATGGAATGGGATAATGTTTAGCTTTAAATGTGTCGTGCTGTTTAACTTGAAATTCATACATGAAACCGGACATAGTACCAGGGACGTTGTTAAAAAACTGGAGCTTGCTGTAAAAGAATATTGCGTAGTTGAGTACGTTCGTCGTCTGTATTTGCACTGCTTTGTTTTACTTTACCAGAAATCATTTGCATAACGTCATAGTCGGCTTCGTCTGGAGTATTATAGTTGTGTACGTACGTATCCATGAACAATGTGGAATGACAGTCCGTGTTACGCGATGTAGAAATGACCTCTGTTCGATTAATTACCTGTTCATCTGCAGATAAAGCGTGCTGAAATTCTAAAGCCAGTTGTACATTTCCATCCTTTAACATTAAATTGGAATTTTGAAAGTCAATGACTGCGTCGTGTTGTACCAGAAAACTCGTACCTAGAATAACGTCTGTTGTCAATAAGGGAACAATCCAAAAATTTGAGTGGAACGTATGACCTGCAATACAAAATGATAAGTGTGTCTGTAATTTTACATCTACTCCTTTACTAGATACTGCTCCTTTTACTTTAGTTTTGCCTAATGGTAACGTAGGATAAATATTCTCTTTGTTGCATTCGTTGAAGGTTTCTTCATTTATAACTGACATAGGTGATCCAGAATCGATTACTGCTGAAAATGTGGATGATCCGATCTTTACTTCAATGACAGGGTGGGAAATGGTTTTTTGAATAACTGGTTTTTCATGCAAAAGAGTGTCTCGGATGTCGTCAAAAGTAATAACATTTTCGTGAACAAGATTCTGTGTGTCAAAAGTAGTGCTTACGTTGCTGAAAGATTCAGTCTGTACTGTTCCTAGTCAAAATCTTTCTGACGTGCTCTTATTTGTGGGAGGATGCTGTGGCATCTCAACTATTTGTACAGTTCTGTTATTTCTTCCTGACGTATTAGGTTCGGGATGATACCGACTGTCTGGTTCATTCGTGATAATCTGTTGTTGCGGATGATTCAGCTGCTGATAAGACCGACTGTTACGCTGAAAATTGTGCTCATTACTTTTACGTCTGTCAAGATAATCATTGCTATACGGCGCGTTGCGATATGAGATGAAATGATGTGTCTTCTGTACGTAGTGATTTCCTTGCTGCTGTGCTTTACTATTTGGTGTGGACGACGCTATACGTGCAGGCAACGAAACATTAAAGCTTGGTTGACCTTGCAGACTACATTGTTGGTTAGGTATGCGAACCGGCTGGTTTTGTTGCTTTTGTGGGGAAAACCCTCTATTGTTGCCAAAATGCGTCTGCGATAGGTGAAAATTTTGTAACTACTGATGATTACAATTTTGTCTGTTATTAAAATTACGCTGGTAGTTCTGGAGTGTCTAATGAAAATTGTCACTTTCGGTAAAACTTGTCATATCAGGTTTTCTTTACACATCCTTAATCCTAGATAGATCGATAGTTGAAGAGTTGTTCTGATAGATATAAAGGATAGTAGAAGAGAAGGCAGCAGTGCAGAAAACTAAAGATGAAATAGCACTACTACGGCTCGGGGCCCTGTGCACGCTACGGCACATTTTCATCGAAGTGTAATGATCCCCTGAGGTCAATTACGCGCTGCAAATAAATTTTTGTTTCTGCGTTAAAGGCCAAGCCGGTGGAAATGAAAAAGCAAGTCGTTGTATCCAATCCAAAGGGCGAATCTGTGTTCTGTCATTTTTAAATACCTTAAATTTCCTAACGGATAGAAAATGCTTTTAATTAAAATTATCGTCTCTGTATGTCTGAGCAGGTTCAGAATTGAATGTTAATCTGTTTGTCTGTGACTATTCGGAATCTAAGTCGCGTACACTCTGTAAATTACCTAAATCACACTGGCTGTCTGAATGTACAAATGTTCACAATGTGGCGTATGCTGTGACGTGTTAGTGGCTGAAACATTTTTCAGTTCTGTCACTTTAAAACGTTCGTCAATTTGGCTGTTCTGTTGTTCACATTTCTTATCGACTTTCGCTTCCAGAGTGCGTGAAAGTTCTGCTGACATTAATTTAAACTCGTCGCGTAACTGTGTTGCATTTTCAGGACATTGTTTAGCGACTGCACTAATTTCATCTCTAAGTAATTTCGTTGTGGCTACATGTGTATTACTTAATTCTTGTGCAACAGATCTAATTTCTTCACTACTATTCCTAGCACAAGCCTTACTTTCCTCACGTAATTGTTCTTTAGTATCATGACGTTGCATGGCAACGGCTGTAGTCTGTTCACTAAGTTGTTTGTTCTGTTCATTAAAGTTGTCGTGTATTTCATTCGACTGTTTGAAACTTTGATTAAGTTGTTCGTTCGATTCATTAAATTGTTTATAACTGTTGCCTTGTTTTTCATTAAATTGTTTGAAACTGTTGTTTAGTTTTTCATTCCGTTGTTTGAGATTTTCATTACGTTGTTTGTACGATTCATTAAGTTTGTCCTGTTTTTCAATAAGTCGTATGTACGATTCATTAAGTCGTTTGAAATTGTTGTCTTGTTCTTTCTTATACTGTTTGAGATTTTCATTAAGTTGTAGCAATACTGCCATAACTTGATCCCAGCTAAAATTAGCGGCTCTATTCTCTGTACTGTGTGATGGTGTATCTGCACGTGTCACGTTTTGTGTAACCATTTGGTCATTGTCTGACTCGCGAAAGGGTTTGCTAATTGGATGAGCACTGTTGGTCACTACATCGGAATCAAACAAATCTGACATATTTTGAGTACATTGTTCACCTTCGTTAGAATCAATTATCTGTTCGCTACGTAAATTTTGCAAATCAGGCGTATCAAACTGGACAGGATCATTGTAACGGAACGTGCCGCGTCATCAATTGTTACATTTACTGTGGACATAACTGAATGTGTTTGTTCATCATCTGGAATAAAATCATTACTACTGATCGGCATGCACTGATTATCTCTAATTAGAGGATTATCGATATTGCACTGACTGTCGCTAGTATGATCGGTCAAATTATTCGAGTCAGCTTTTTCACTCATTGCACATCGCGATGTACTGTTAGCAGTTTTTTCGCGGCATTATCATAAATCAAAGCTAAGCACAAAATGAAACAAAGACAAAGCAAAAATGGAACAAATATAATTACAACAAAGAGCAATAAATTGCCGATGATCTGTGAAAGAAAGAGTGACAAATTAATAAATGCGTTGCGCCAGATGCAAACTACCTTTAACAATAGTGTAAATAAGAGCAGATATATAGCTGACTACCTCTCAGAAATTCGCAAAGAAAATACGATCCTGGCCGGTTGTCGACAAGTGTAACCTCCCCACAAAATAAAATAATAATATGAATAATATTAACATTTAGTGTAACCTCAAAACAGAAAAATTCCTAAACCTCTCAACAGTAAAAAATATAATTATGTCGTTCACATTCAGTATAACTACCAACAGGAAAATTGCGTAACCTATCAATAATAAAATGTTACTAATCTCTCAATAAAAAATTGTCGCTCACTTATAACCTTTCAATAATGACTGTGAATTTAAACTGGTGAATTTTGGACGTCAGCAGTGCTGCGTCATGGCCCTGAAAGATCATTCTGAAAAAATTTAAAATTCTTACCTCAATAAGGTCGCCGGATAACGCATATATATCTGCTCCTATAAGAAATTATTCTGGCACAGCTCAGTGCAATGCTGGCCGATAGATTTGTCATGTATAAAAAGAAACAACTGATTTTTTTTTCAATAATCGGGATAGCCAAGGATTGGAGAAATTAGTAAATTCTTTAAATTGAAATGAATGATCGTCAAAAGTTACTTTTTATGAGAAAGATTATTATTAAGAGATTTTTTAAAACATTTACATGGGACTTGAGACAGCAATACTACATATGCGTGAGGCTGCTTTTACCTTATATTATACCGCTCAGGCACCGCCATCGCTCCACCACGACCGGCCCAGCCACCACTATACACCAGACTGCTCGCTAGCAACTACTTACTCCTACTGCTGACAACACTGCTATCTGGTCTGAGATTCTCTTATACCTTACATAGCGCGTGAGCAATCCATCGAAATTACATCTGCTCGAATGTGCTAACAACAAATTCCTTAATCATGGACCTCTTACAACCTCTTGTTCGCATTGACGGCACTTTGAACGGTGGACGTTACATTTCAGATGTATTACGACCCGTGGCTCTACCCTTCATTCGATCCCTGCGAAACCCTACATTTCAGCAGGATAATGCACGACCGCATGTTGCAGGTCCTGTACAGACCTTTCTCGATACAGAAAATGTTCGACTGCTGCCCTGGCCAGCACATTCTCCAGATCTCTCACTAATTGAAAACTTCTGGTCAATGGTGGCCGAGCAACTGGCCCGTCACAATACGCCAGTAACTACTTTTGATGACCTGTGGTATCGTGTTGAAGCTGCAGGGGTAGCTGTACCTGTACACGCCATCCAAGCTCTGTTCGACTCAATGCCCAGGCGTATCAAGGCCGTTATTACGGCCAGAGGCGGTTGTTCTGGGTATTGATTTATCAGGATCTATGCACCCGAATTGCGTGAAAAAGTAATCGCATGTCAGTTCTTGTATAATATATTTTTCCAATGAATACCCATTTATCATCTGCATTTCTTCTTGGTGTATCAATTTTCATGGCCAGTAGTGTATTTATTTTTTAACTTTATACCTTTTAAATAGAGTTACCACGCAACTAATGGATGATTCTGTACCACGAGGTGCCGGGTGGGGTGGCCGAGCGGTTCTAGGCGCTACAGTCTGGAACCGCGTGACCGCTACGGTCGCAGGTTCGAATCTTGCCTCGGGCATGGATGTGTGTGATGTCCTTATGTTAGTCAGGTTTAAGCAGTTCTAAGTTCTAGGGGACTGATGACCACAGCAGTTATGTCCCATAGTGCTCAGAGCCATTTGAACCATTTGTACCACGAGGTAGCCCAAGTGTTTGGCACCGTACACAGGGAAAGCGGAAAAACATCTTCCACTAAAGCGCAATACGAACGAAAGGGTGTGTTGAGTGATCGTGACAGACGGTCAGTGAAAAGGGTTCTGTCGAGAAATAAGAAGACGGCAGGTGCAAATGTCTTTGCAAAACTGAGTGTCACCACCAAAACAACTCGAAGGGGGTTTCCATAAACCGAGACTTGCAGGTCGAGCAGAAATTCCAAAACCACTCATCAACGATGTAAATGCCCGTAACAGGAAAATGTGATGCCGAAGCCATGAAACCTAGGCTATGGAGCAATAGAAGAAATCCATTGGGTCGGGTGAGCCTTGTTTCAAACTGTTTTCAATTGCTGCCACAGTTTACTTCCAAAGGGTGAAACATGTCAGGCGTTCTGTGATGATTTGGCCACCATGTCGTGTTATTCCGTGGTCCCCATGGTAACTCTGCAAGGTCGCAGTAGTGCCAAGGATTGTGTGACCATTTTGGCCGACCAGGTCCATCCCATGGTACAGTGTTTGTCTCCCAATGGTGATACTGTCTTCCTAGATAATAGGGCCCCTGTTCACACAGTTCGCATCATCCAGTGCTAGTTTTGTGAGCACGAGGATGAATTGTCAAATGTCTCCTGGCCACCGCAGTCAACGGATCGCAATATTATTGAGCATTTGTTGCCTGCTTTGGAGAGAAATGTGCGTAATCGCTTCCATCATCGCTACCCGAACTTGACTGTTACGCAGAAATAATGCTATAAAATGTCCTTGAAAACTGTAGAGAGCCTGTATGTAGCCATTACGAGACGACTGGAAGTTGTTTTAACTACCAATGGTCTACCTGCATCGTATTAGACATGGTAATTTTTTGTGTTTTTGGTTCAAAATTGTTCAAATGGCTCTAAGCACTATGGGACTTCATATCTGAGATCATCAGTCCCCTAGAACCTAACTAACCTAAGGGCATCACACACATCCGTGCCCAAGGCAGGATTCGAACCTGCGACCGTAGTGGTCGCGCGGTTCCGGACTGAATCGCCTAGAACCGCTCTTGTGTTTTTGGTCTTTCCGTATTTTTGTCTATCCTCTGTAGAAAAAAGGACAACACTGATGACCGAGAATACCGAAATAAACACTCTGGTTCATATTCATGGTAACGTGAATGAGTAGGCAAATTCCATCGTACGAAAACTCCCCTATGACATGACTGTATCAAATCTGGTCTACGACCAACCTACACCCTCCAAACGCTGCGAGTTAAACGGTTCATTGAACCCCTGGTGCAGTCGACGTCTCGCATCATTCCAAAAAGGGCAAAAGTGAAATTCGTCGGATGATGCTACACGCGTGCAGTCAGCTACTGTTTAGTTTCCATGTTATCGGCCGTTTGAAGACGTGAGTATTTATGTGTTACTGTTAGCAATAATCTTTTGCAAGGTACCCCAATCTAAATGTCCATAGCTTGTACGGGGTGTTGAAAAAGTCTCTCCGCAGTGCCGTATGATTCGTTAGCCGCACCTGCTTTATGATGGTTCGCCTGCCTGGGTTACTTCCCTTCAAGTGGGCTCTCCCAACATTCCACTGTTTCGTTTATCTCAGCCAGCGTCCGTAGTATCGTTGGTGTGTGTCGTTACGTCTTAACGTGAACGTTTAAGTTTAGTTCCTTTGCTACTTTGTTTCGTTTTTGTCACTGTTAAAATGCTGACCATTGAGGAACGTATATTTTTAGTCGAACATGTGTTCAAAGCTGGCAGTAAATATACAGTTTCAGTTCGTCAATCATTTAATTCACTTTTCCCGGAGACAACACTTCCACATCGCGATACTGTGCAAGATCTGATTAACAAATTTCGAAGTACGGGTTCAGTGCAGCTGCACCGAGAAGTGGTCGTCCTAGAGTTTTGTCTGAGGATAAACTACTCGATATTTCCGATAAAACGTCCATTGGTCCGAACAAATCAGTAAGAAAACTCGCCCAGAAAATCGATGTTAGTGTCGGAACTGCCCACACAGCTGCAAGGAAAAAATTAGAACTTTTCCCCTACAAAGTGACAGTCGTGCAAGAACTGAAAAATACTGATCATGGCAATAGACTACATTATTGTCAATGGTTCAAACATTTCGTTTAACAAAATGGGATATTCTTAATGAAACGTTTTTCACTGATGAGGCGTGGTTTCATTTTTCCTGGTACATGAACTCGCAAAATTCTCATATGGGGAGTACTGCAAATGCATTGTCTATTCATGAGGAACCACTTCACTCTGTGAAAATAGGAGTTCGGATTGCAATTTCTAGACGTCGGATTGTGAGTGCCATATTTTTCAACGAATCAATAAACGCACAACGATACTGCAGTGATATTCTGTACCCATTCATAGGAGAACTTGTGTTAAGTGAAATACTGAACGGTTATTTTGAACAAGATGGTGCAACCACGCACACAGCTCGCGTTTCAGTGTCACTGCTTGCTGATGTTTATGGTGATTCACAGGGACTTGGGCCTCCACGATCGCCTACCTAAGACCAACTGACTTTTTCTTCTGGGGTGCAGCGAAAGCAACTGTCTACAGAAACCGTCCAAAATCCATCGATGAATTGAAAATTGCAATATCCATTTTCACTGCTTCTGTTACAGAAGAAATGTTACAGCTTGTGTTTGGAAACATGATTAGACGAACTGAACTGTGAATTCAATAACAGGGGGGAGGGGGGGGGGGGGGGGGGGAACGTTCAATATTTAATGTGAAAATTTATAAGTAACAATGAGTATTCAATAAATTAAAAACTTGTATGTCACCGAGTTTCATTTCGGTGTACTCGCTGCGGCATACGCCACGCGCGTCTAAAAATGATACGGCACTGCTGAGAGACTTTTCGAACACCCGTAGTTCCTTTCGCAATGTTCGCTTGGAAACTCGTTGACATGGAATTGCATGCACTGACAGTTGCAGCTCCTGTCGTATAAGGTGATCAAAAAGTCGTATAAATTTGAAAACTTAATAAACCACGGAATAATGTAGATAGAGAGGTAAAAATTGACACACATGCTTGGAATAACATGGGGTTTTATTAGATAAAAATAACACAAAGTTCAAAAAATGTCCGACAGATGGCGCTGGACAGCAAAACGTCAGTGACTGCGCATGACAACCCTGTGTAAAAGGAGCTGTAATGAGAGAGAGAATCAGATGCGCCACCAGTCGCAGCATGTTGACGTTACCTGAAAAGGCGCTTTTAGTGAAGCTGTATTATCAGAATGGGGAATGTGCTAGTTGAGCGTTACGATCCTATCGCCACAGGAAGGGTATTCGAACGGGTAAAGGTACGTTAACAAATGCAGCTGTGGCGAGAATGATTTCCAAGTTCGAAGCCACGGGTTGTTTAGACGATAGACCCCGTAGTGGCCGACCGAGCACAAGGCGTAATGCTGCTGAGATAGTTCAGGAAGAAATGGAGATTGTAGCGGGTTCGTCTATGCACGGAGAAGTCAGCGCTCGTGCAGTCGCACGTCGCACTGGCTTTCCATACACTACTGTTTGGTTTGCACTTACGCGTACTCTCCGATGCTATCCGTACAAAATCCATCGGCATCATGAACTGTTACCTGGCGATTTAGTGAAGCGGAGGACATTTGCGGTGCGGGCGTTTCAAAATATGGTGGAAGATAACGATTGGTTGAGTAACGTGTTGTGGACCGACGAAGCTCATTTCACGCTCCGAGGGTCTGTCAACGCCCACAACTGCAGAATTTGGGCTATCGAAAATCCTAGAACTGTCCATTGCACAATGAGAAAGTCACGCTATGTGTTGGATTTATCACATCTACTGTTATCAGGCCTTTTTTCTTCGAGGAAATGCGTGATTCTGGTTTTGTAACTGCTACCGTGTCGGGTGAGAGGTGCGCCGATATGTTACAGAATCGCATCATCACCAGCCTGCCTGATAAACACCTGCTGGAACGTACGATGTTTATGCAGGATGGCGCTCCACCCCATATTGCTAGACGCGTGAAAGATCTCTTGCGCGCGTCGTTTGGTGATGATGAGCTCAGCCGCCCCTTTCGTCATGCTTGGCCTCCCAGGTCCCCAGACCTCAGTCCGTGCGATTATTGGCTTTGGGGTTACCTGAAGTCGTAAGTGTGTCGTGATCGACCGACATCTCTAGGGATGCTGAAAGACAACATCCGACGCCAATGCCTCACCATAACCCTGACATGCTGTTCACAACATTATTCCTCGATTACAGCTATTATTGAGGAATAATGGTGGACATATTGAGCAAAAAAAAATGTTTCAAATGGCTCTGAGCACTATGGGACTTAACATCTGTGGTCATCAGTCCCCTAGAACTTAGAACTACTTAAACCTAACTAACCTAAGGACATCACACACATCCATGCCCGAGGCAGGATTCGAACCTGCGACCGTAGCAGTCGCGCGGTTCCGGACTGAGCGCCTAGAACCGCTAGACCACCGCGGCCGGCATATTGAGCATTTCCTGTAAAGAACGTCATCTTTGCTTTGTCTTACTTTGTTATGCTAATTATTGCTATTCTGATCAGATGAAGCGCCATGTGTTGGACATTTTTTGAACTTTTGTATTTTTTTGGTTCTAATAAAACCCCTTGTCATTCCAAGCATGTGTGTCAATTTGTACCTCTCTATCTACATTATTCCGCGATTTATTCAGTTTTCAAATTTACACTGACTTCTTGATCACCCGGTATTTTAAAGCAGTCTCTGTCTCCCATCGATATTTTCACAGCGATTGTTTTTACCCCATGGCTGCGACTCGTACACTGTCATTTGTAGACACATAGGTCAGTCCCCGTTAATATGCCAAACAATCGTATATCTTCATTCATACGGTGACCATGAACATTTGTAAACAGGGTAAATCCGTTCTGGCATATCAGTGCGTCTCCTTTTCCGATCATGGTGTAACAATGCACCGTAGCAAATGAAATGAAATGATCGTACGGCATTGTTTGCCGGTAGACCCTATGCGGGGTGTTCGGCCGCCGAAATTACAAGTCCTTTTTAACCGCCACTTCGGCGACTTTGAGTCAATGATGATGAAAGACACACAACACCCAGTCATCTCGAGGCTGAGAAAATCACTGACCCCGCCGGGAATCGAACCCGGGACACCTTGCGCGGAAAGCGAGAACGTTACCGCAAGACCACGAGCTGCCGACAACTGTAGTGTAGCGAATTAGCATAATTTTCTTTTATTTTGGACCACGTGTACGAAGCTGGTGGACGTCCTTGCAACTTGGTAAGAAAATTATCTCAGGATTTCAGCCCGTGCGGATGACTAGGTCTGCACTGCTGACACGAGCAGAAAATTGTTCTTTTTCTTCCCCTGCTACTGACGTGGCGAAAGGGTTGAGTGCAGCCGCGCCCGCGCTCTAGGCGGTGGTGCGCTCTCTCGTCGTGACGTCATCGTTCACGTGCACATGGCGGCGACAGGCACCCCGCTGAGAGTTCCCCGCAGCCGCGTCTGGGCTTGACAGCCCTGTCTGGCCTCGAACGGCGGACCGCGTGCACCTCGACCCGACCCGCCCCTCGCCACCGGCGCGTCCGGAGCACTCCCCGGAAACAAAAGAAGGCGAGGTCCGTAGTGCATCTGCGCCAGGGGAGGCCACGCGGCTAACAAACAAGTATTTATGATCCTAGACATTTTTCTGGGCACATCATTCTCCAGCTATCCATTTGCTTCTCACTAGGCACTACCTGTTTGTATTTATGAAGGACGTCACCGAAACAGCGACTGGTTGGCTATAAAATGTGACTGTTGTTCGTAATCATCTTGTGGATGTTGCACTTCTTCTTATTTCCCTGTTTACTAAGAAAAACTGGACAGGAATTCCGCCTTATGTAAGACGCCGTTCTATAGTTTTGTTTTCACCCAGACATGTTTCAGCACTACTTATGCTATCTTCAGTAGGTTTAAACAGCATAGCGAGCGCATTAACCTAGTCAATATAGACATGAAGCCAACATTGAGTACTGTAGTACAAGTTTATATGCCAAATAGCTTCGCAGATAAGGAAAAGAATGAAAAACTATATGATAAGACAAACGAAGTTATTCAGTTGGTTAAGGTAGATGAAAATTAGTGATGGATGAGTGAAATTCGACATAGCAAAACGAAGAGAAGTAAAAGCACTAAGAGGACATGGGCCACTGGGAAGGATGAAAAGCTGAAGCTCCTTAGCAGAATTTCGCCTGGAATATAATTAAGTCATCCGTTACAGTTGTAATAACCCTGTAAAATGAATGTGTTCTTGGAAGAGACTTGGTTCATTTCAGTAGGTTTATTTTCTTTCGGAAAAATTGTTGTTGTATATTAAGCTATTGTGTGGGTTTTATAAACATTCGGTACAAAAGTATTTATTTTTGTAAAAGGAGCGATTCCTAAGTGTCAAATATTTTTCAAGATTTGAGACGTGTATCACTGAGATGAGGCCTTATGTGTTGTTCAGTTACAATACGTCTAAATATTTTGGTTTTATAGGACATTTGGAAACTAAAGTGGACATACCCTATGGACACGTTTACACATGTCAAATGAAGTATGCTGGTAGCCTTAAATCCGCTACAAAACCTATAGCTTGTAAGCGTACTGTGACATGCGAAAATGTTCTGACGACAGCGACTTAAAACGTTTTCGAAAGTTAAGAATTTTATCATATTCTAATTAGGTTTTCATCCTGTTTATCTTCTTAAAACCCGCCAGGTTAGCCGAGCGCGCTAACGCGCTGCTTCCTGGACTCGGGTAGGCGCACCAGCCCCGGATCGAATCAGCCCGGCGGATTAACGACGAGGGCTGGTGTGCCAGCCAGCCTGGATGTGGTTTTTAGGCGGTTTTCCACATCCCTCTAGGTGAATACTGGGCTGGTCCTCACGTCCGACCTCAGTTACATGGCTCGCAGACATCTGAACACTTTCGACTGCCGGCCGATGTGGCCGTGCGGTCTAGGCGCTTCAGTCTGGAACCGCGTGACCGCTCCAGTCGCAGGTTCGAATCCTGCCTCGGGCATGGATGTGTGTGATGTCCTTAGGTTAGTTAGGTTTAAGTAGTTCTAAGTTCTGGGGGACTGATGACCACAGATGTTAAGTCCCATAGTGCTCAGAGCCATTTGAACCATTTGAACTTTCGCACTATACCTTGGATTACACTAGTCGCAGACAGTTGGGGTACACTAAATCCTTCCCTTGGGGTACGGGGTGGCGGCAAGAAGGGCATCCGGCCACCCCTTCAACCAACATTGCCACATCCGATTAACCTTACCGACCATGCCTATCTGCGGGAAAAACGGCACAAGCAAAAGAAAGAAAGAAAGATCCTGTTTATCATCTTAAGATGGTTGATATGGCTGAAACCGAACATTGCGACATTTACTAGCCTACAGCAGCGAGTAAGGGAGAAATAAGGAATGGTTCAGAGTATTTGGGATAGTCTGTGCCAAGGAGCGCGACGCTAAAATGGCTTTGCGTTCAAGGAGAAATGTTTGTTGATTACGCGATAGAATATATGCCGTAAAAACGCCACTTCATCAATAACAACTTCCTGTTGAATTTCCGCCCTGTCATTTAACATCGAATTATTATTGTAAATTGAATTAGCAGAAATTCTTTAAAAGATAGCGTTCCGAGAAGTAGACAGTTGCTCGCAAAATACAACCATTGTCACACTATTCTTTGAATAGACACTATATAGATATGAATAAATTCCTCAAACCATGGTGGATAATAAGGTACTGCAACTCTTGGGATCAATGTTTTAGTGTTATCAGTCCCAGAATGAGTGTTCTTGGTAGATTTCCTTGACCCAGGACTAATAATAATAATATTAGAGATACTGTAATATCCAGTTAGTCCGCAGCTCGTGGTCTCGCGGTAGCGTTCTCGCTTCCCGAGCACGGGGTCCCGGGTTCGATTCCCGGCGGGGTCAGGGATTTTTCCTGCCTCGAGATGTCTGGGTGTTGTTGTGTCGTCTTCATCATCATCATTCATCCCCATTACGGTCGGAGGAAGGCAATGGCAAACCACCTCCACTAGGACCTTGCGTAGTAAGGCGGCGCGGGTCTCCCACGTCGCTCCCTTACGCTCTGTAAAGAGGTATGGGACTCATCATCATCATCAATATCCAGTTAAAGTTCTGATAAACTAAGTTAGGTGGCAGAAAAATAGTGATATTTATTTATTTATTCCTAGAAATACCTTACAGTTTAAAATCTAATTTCAGATCATTGTCTTACCATCTTGTGATCAGTTTGTAACCTTCCAGTGTCACCAAGTCTCTTCAGGAACACATTCATTATTCATGGTTCTTCCAACTGTTAAGGATGAATAAATTATACACCGTGAGAAATTCTACCAGGCAGCTTCATGTTTCTTTCCTTTTCACTGGCCCATGTCCTCTTACTGTTTTTCCTTCTCTTCGTTTTGCTACTACCGAACTGCACTCGTCCATCACTAATTTTCAACTACCTTAACCAATTGAATAACTTCGTTTGTCTTATCATATAGTTTTTCATTCTTTTCCTTATCTGCGAAGCTATTTGAATATAAATTTGTACTACGGTACTCGTTATTGGCTTCATGTCTATATTGCCTAGGTTAATGCGATCACTAAGCTGTTCATAGTAGCTTAACTGCATTCCTGTTTTCTTATTCATTATTAAGCCAACTCCTGCATAATCCCCACTTCATTTTGTGTTTATAACTCTGTACTCTCCTGACCAGAAGTCCTGCTCCTTCTGCCACCACACTTCACTAATTCCCACTGTACCTAACTTCGATCTGTCCATTTTCTTTTCTAAATTCTCTGACTTGCCTATCCGATTAATAGGTCTGACATTCCCCACTCCTTACTGCAGAACGCCAGTTTTGTTTTACCCAGTGACGATATCCTTCTGAGTAGTCACCACTCTGAGGTGCGATGGAGGACTATTTTATCTCTGGAATATTTTACCAAAAAGGATTCCATCATCATTAAACCATACAGTAGAGCAGCATGGCCTCTGAAAAAAAAAAGAATCGGTTGTACTTTCCCCTTGCTTTCAGACATTCGCTGTACGAGCACAGCAAGGCCGATTTGGTTGATGTTACAAGGCCAGATCAGTAAATCATTCAGACTGTGAAAAGGGTGCTGCCACTCTTCAGGAACCAGGAGTAGGGCTGGCACAGACATCACGCCACTTGGGTTGCACCTACAGTACTGCTGTCTGTATTGTTGAGGCATGCAAGCCATCCCACCTCGACAAGGACGATGGTTTATGGGGAGCATCCACTTGGTACCCGGAACATTATCCTCACTGCATCTAATCTCCATAAACTCTCACTCACGTGGTTCTCTCGGCATGAGTTCTGAAAACCAGGTACTTTAAAAAGCATGTATCTGTCAAAGTAAGCGCAAAAGCAAAGATGATAAATTCAACTCAAAGTTATACAAGAAAATTTCTCTACAATATACATTATACACATCAGTATTATAATTTCAGAATCCCCAATGAAAATTTTATGTTATCAGGTATTATTTTTCTCAGTTAATGAATTTTAAATAGAATTTTGGGGAACTTATGATTGGACAGAAATAAAAAACGACTCAGATTAACAGAACGACACTTATGTACGAAATTGTGAAACCTAACTGACTGAAAAGTCTAAATGCACTAACCGATGTTTCTTATCTCGAAAACCATATATCAATTATTCAATACCCAGCGCCACGAGACGTAAAACTCAGTTCTCTGATATCCCTCGGCAAGTAAGCCTTTACTAAATGTCCTATACCAGCGATAACTTTGTAACTGACCCCACACCCATAAGGATTGCGCTCCAGCTCTGCATGACGCCATCGAGATTTAGAATTTCCGCAGTTTCTTATGTTAACTAACCATATGATTCCTCTGGAAAGGACAGCGCTAATTTGTTTCTCCATACTTGTGCAACCCGAGTTTGTGCTCCGTCCCATGACATCAGTGGCTGTGGTCTATCGTCGAGTATATTTCAACATGATAATGCAAGAATGCACGTTACCCACGCTGTTCTGATCTACCCCGATATCCTGGTGTCCCCGTCAGCACGTTCTCCCTACGTCTCACCCATTCCAAACATCTGCTGTCGTGATTTACGGTAAGGTGCCGAAAGTGAGGAACTGTAGGAGGACACAAGATGGCATAGACAAATTTCTAGTTGGTGTGATGAATGGTAGCTAGCTCTAAATCTAGAAAAACGTAATTTAACCTGAACGGGTAGCAAAGACAAACCAGTGATGTTCGGATACAGCATTAGTAGTGCCCTGCCTGACACAGTCACGTTGTTTAAATATCTGGGGGTAACGCTGCAAAGCGATATGAAATGGAACGAACATGTGAGGAGTGCGCTACGAAAGGCGAATGCTCGACTTCAGCTTATTGGGAGAATTCTAGGAAAGTGTGGTTTATCTGTAAAAGAGACCACATATAGGACGCTATTATGACTGTTCTTGAGTACTGCTCTAGTGTTTGGGATCCTTACGAGGTCGGATTAAAGGAAGACATGGAAGTAATTCAGAGGCGGGCTCCTAGGTTTCCTACTGGTGGGTTCGAACAACACGTAAGTGTTACTGAGAGGCTTCGGGCACTTAAATGGAAATCTTTGGAGGGAATGCGACCTTCTTTTCGATGAACACTGTCGAGAAAATTTAGAGATCCGGTATTTGTACCTGACTAGGAGAACGATTCTGTTTGCGAGCGTAACAGGAAGGGAAATGACTAGTAGTCATACGGATACCTTCCGCCACGTGTAGTAAGGTGGAGTGTGAAGTATCGATGTAGATGTACACTCATGCTCATAAATTAAGGATAATGCTGATACATGGTGAAACAACGCTCTGGTGGGCGGTTTGCGGGTTTAAATCGACTCGGGGTATGACCATGCGGTGAATTTGACCTGCGGTCGTCGCACGGTGGCGCTGACAGCAGTCCACATACGCAGAGGTGTGTTGGTGCATGTCAGAGTACGGTGCAGTGAGTAAGTGTGCAGACGTTTTCAGACGTGCTAATGGTGACTGTGTGTTGAAAATGGCTCAAAGAACACATATTGATGACGATATGAGGGATAGAATACTAGGGCGACTGGAGGCTGGTCAAACACAGCAGGTCGTAGCACGGGCCCTCCGTGTGCCACAAAGTGTGATCTCAAGATTATGGCAACGATTCCAGCAGACAGGAAACGTATCCAGGCGCTACAGTACGGGACGTCCACAGTGAACAACACCACAAGCAGACCGACATCTCATCATCAGTGCCCGCAGACGGCTACGGACTACTGCAGGTAGCCTTACTCGGCACCTTACTGCAGCCACTGGAACAGTTGTCTCCAGACACACAGTCTACAGACGACTGCACAGACATGGTTTATTCGCCCGGAGACCTGCAAGGTGCATTCCACTGACCCCTGGTCACATGAGAGGCCGTAAAGCCTGGTGTCAAGAACACAGTATATGGTCCAGGTTATGTTCACGGACGATTCCAGGTATAGTCTGAACAGTGATTCTCGCTCAGTTTTCATTTGGCGTGAACCAGGAACCAGATACCAGCCCCTTAATGTCCTTGAAAAAGACCTGTATGGAGGTCGTGGTTTCATAGTGGGGGGTGAGATTATGATTGGTGCACGTACACCCCTGCATGTCTTTGACAGAAGAACTGTAACAGGTCAGGTGTATCGGGAAGTCATCTTCTACCAGTATGTCCGCTTTTTCAGGGGTACAGTGGATCCCACCTTCCTCCTGATGGCCACACAGAGCTGCCATCGTGGAGGAGTACCGTGAAACAGAAGATATCAGGCGAATGGAGTGGCCTGCCTGTCCTCCAGACCTAAACCCCATTGAGCACGTCTGGGATGCTCTCGGTCGACGTATCGCTGCACGTCTTCAAACCCATACGACATTTCAGGAGCTCCGACAGGCACTGGTGCAAGAATGAGATGCTATACCCCAGCAGCTGCTTGACCACCTGATCCAGAGTATGCTAACCCGTTGTGCGGCCTGTGTACGTGTGCATGGTGATCATATCCCATATTGATGTCGAGGTACATGCGCAGTAAACAGTGGCGCTTTGTAGCACATGTGTTTCGGGACGGTTTTCTCAACTTATCACCAATAAGGTGGACTTACAGATACATGTCGTGTGTAGAATTGGAAGGAAAATCAGCATTGGCTGTATTTTGTTGTTTTATTGTCAGCAAAATCGATTTTCAGTCACTTAGTGACCATTCCCAGTGCTGTAATAAACAATTAAAATTGGTAGACACTGGTATCAAGCTATAGCCACCAGCTTACAGCGATCACATAAACTGTGTCGTGTGTGTTCGCTAAGTGCCTATGCTGTTAGTGGCAGTTTTGTGTAGTGCCACGTTGTGTGGCACCACGTTCTGCTATTATCCTTAACTTATGAGCGTCAGTGTAGATGCAACGTGTTGCCGAGACACTGTCGACCATCACCACTGATGAACGGAGTCTGAGAGAGGTTAAGCAGCATGTAATTACTTACATGTAATTATCATCGGAAAAAGTTACACTTGATGCTCCATCGTGTTAGAGCCATTGTTGCTGTCTCTTTTTACTACATTTCGCAACTCGTACACTTTCAAACCATCTACAAATTTCAGTTAATCATATATTCTCGCTCTCTATATAAGCACAATAAGTAAAATGTCATTTATTATCTTTACTGGCGTTGCTATTTTGATGGCGAGCACTGTAGAAGAGTTTCCAACTAATATGACTCTGCGGTGAAGTAAGATATCTACTGTGCAGAGAACTGCCTGATGTAACTCAGCAGGTAGCTAATAACCAACTCCATGTGACGCCGTGTCGGCTGCGACCGGATGACAGGCAGTCACCTCCAGCGCCCACGCCAGCACCGACGAGATCCCTAGCTGCCACATAAACACTCGTTCTTTGTTTCGCACCGACCGCAGCGCGTTTCGTAGCTTTCAAGAAAAGTGAACGCGCGGCGTAAACCGGCCGCTAAGCAGATAGAGTCGTAAACTGGGATTACTCGCCGGCCGCGCTTTCATCTCGAGACTCGCCGCCTCCGCCGCCGCCGCCGCCGCCGCCCACGCCCACTCGCCCTCCGCGCCGACTCCTCTGTTGCAGGTAAGCGCCGGGAGTCGCATTAAGCAAGCAGTCACTCATCCTCTTAGCTAATGGAGGCTGAGCGCCCAGTGGTAAATACGCCAGCAGTGGCCTAATCTCGCCATCGCCCGAGTGCTCCCTGGGCGTGCAAAGCCACGCGTGTCCGACATTCTCCCACGCCCTACATACTTTCACCTTGCTGCCCATCCTCTTATCATCACATGCTCATCTCCGCTTCTCTGTTCTCCAACTCACTTATTATATAGGACTGCACATACACGATACCAAAGTACTGATCCAGTTTAATTCCTGTATCACTATATACACTATGTCATCAAAAGTATCCGGACAACCCCAAAAAGATACGTTTTTCGTATGAGGTGCGTTGTGCTGCCACCTACTGCCAGATACTCCATATCAGCGACCACAGACATTGTGAGAGAGCAGAATGGGGCGCTCCGCGGAACTCACGGCCTTCGAACGTGGTCAGGTGATTGGGTGTCACTTGTGTCATACGTCTGTACGTGAGATTTCGACACTCCTAAACATCCCTAGGTCCATTGTATCCGATGTGATAGTGAAGTGGAAACGCGAAAGGACACGTACAGCACAAAAACGTACTGGCCGACCTCGTCTGTTGACTGACAGAGACCGGCGACAGCTGAAGAGGGTCGTAATTTTTAATAGGCAGACATCTATCCAGACCATCACACAGGAATTGCAAACTGCATCAGAATCCACTTCAAGTTCAAAATGGTTCAAATGGCTCTGAGCACTACGGGACTTAACTACTGAGGTCATCAGTCCCCTAAAACTACTTAAACCTAACTAACCTAAGGACATCACACACATCCATGCCCTAGGCAGGATTCGAAACTGCGACCTTAGCGGTCGCGCGGTTCCAGACTGTAGCGCCTAGAACCGCTCGGCCACCCCGGCCGGCCCACTTCAAGTGCTATGACAGTTAGGCGGGAGGTGAGAAAACTTGGATTTCATGGTAGAGCGGCTGCTCATAAGCTACACATCACACCGGTAAATGCCAAGCGACACCTCGCTTGGTGCAAGGAGCGTAAACATTGGACGATTGACGCAGTGGAGAAACGTTGTGTGGAGTGACGAATCACGGTACCGAATGTGGCGAACCGATGACAGGGTTTGGACATGGCGAATGTCCGGTGAACGTCATCTGCCAGCGTGTGTAGTGCCAACAGTAAAATCGGAGAACTGTTATGGTATGGTCGTGTTTTTCCTGGAGGGGGCTTGCACCCCTTGTTGTTTTGAGTGGCACTATCACAGTACAGGCCTACATTGATGTTTTAAGAACCTTCTTGCATCCCACTGTTGAAGAGCATTTCGGGGATTGCGATTGCATCTTTCAGCAACATCGAGGACCTGTTCATAATGCACGGCCTGTGGCGGAGGCGTTACACAACAAGGTCCCTGTAATGGGCTGGCCTGCACAGAGTCCTGAATTGAATGCTATAGAACACCTTTGGGATGTTTTGGAACGCCGACTTCGTGCCAGGCCTCACCGACCAACACCGATACCTCTCCTCAGAGCAGCACTCCGTGAAGAATGGTCTGTCATTCCCCAAGAATCCTTCCAGCGCCTGATTGAACGTGTATGCCTGCGAGAGTGAAAGCTGTCAAGGCTAAGGGTGGGCCAACACCATACTGAATTCCAGCATTACCGATGGACGGCGCAATGAACTTGTAAGTCATTTTCAGCCAGGTGTCCGGATACTTTTGATCACATAGCGTACGTGGGGCACTCAATAAGTAATGCAACACACTTTCTTTTCTCGGCCAGTTTGGTTGCAAAA